>NC_048586.1:37675229-37975229 GCF_013265735.2 Oncorhynchus mykiss | reverse complement strand
GCTGTCACACCCCTGCTGGAGGACGCACTGATGGACAGGTGACAGGACCAAACATTGTAACTAACAATCAGTCTGGTGGGCTGACTAAAGTCACAGTGACCCTGTAGTCAATAAACCAAAAACATAAGGTTTTCCAGGTATTGTAAATGCATCAAGCTACATGGCCACACGATCCTGTCCAAGATCAGTTCTGTCTGTAACAGGGATCACTCGGTTGAATGTGCTGTATCATGCCTGTAAACACGCCTGTTGGACTGGTCCGTGGTCAGATCAGGACTAGTACTTCATTAGATGGACACAGAACTGGCAGATCTGACATCCAGTTCACTTCTGTTCTCACCCTGCACCTGTTGATTACAAATGAGAAGTCAAGTGTCATTCATTGTCATTGTGGATTTCCTCCACAGAATTAGAATATATATAGTAGGATCCACCTGCTCCTTTGCACCTTTCGGCTGGCTCCATGGTAACCCTGTTTTTCTCCTCTCTCTCCTCCTTGCAGAGACCTGGTCCACAGACAGACTGCCAGTGCCGTGGTGCAGCACATGTCCCTGGGCGTCTACGGCTTCGGCTGTGAGGACTCCCTTAACCACTTGTTGAACTACGTGTGGCCCAACGTGTTTGAGACGTCGCCCCATGTAATCCAGGCTGTCATGGGGGCCCTGGAGGGCCTCAGGGTGGCTATCGGCCCCTGCCGCATGCTGCAGTATTGCCTGCAGGTAAACCTGACTGATACTACATCACTGATCTCCTTGCTCTGACAGACAGGTAGCAGATTGACTACTATCTGCTACTAGATGGCTAGGATCATTCTAGAATAGTGTTGAGAATTAACATAAAATATCCATAAAGATGTAAAAAGTGATATCACTATCAACAGCAACATACCGTTATGAAGTCTGTGAACGAACTGCGGTGGATACACTATATATACAAAAGTATGTGGACACCCATTCAATTGAGTGGATTCAGCTATTTTAGACGCACCCATTGCTGACAGGTGTATAAAATTGGGCACACAGCCATGCAATCTCCATAGACAAACTTTGGCAGAAGAATGACCTTACTGAAGAGCTCAGTGACATTCAATGTGCCACATTTCCAACAAGTCAGTTCGTCAAATTTCTGCCCTGCTGGAGCAGGCCGAGCAGCCACAACACAAGCCTACGGTCACCATGTCTAACGCCATGCGTCGGCTGGAGATGTGTAAAGCTCGCCGCCATTGGACTCTTGAGCAGTGGAAACGTGTTCTCTGCAGTGATGAATCAAGCTTCACCATCTGGGACTAATCTGGGTTTGGCGGATGCCAGGAATATGCTACCTGTCCCATTGCATAGTGCCAACTGTAAAGTTTGGTGGAGGAGGAATAATGGTCTGGGGCTGTTTTTCCTGGTTCTTAACGCTACAAGCATACAATGACATTCTAGATGATTCTGTGCTTCCAACTTTGTGGCAACAGTTTGAGGAAGGCCCTTTCCTGGTTCAGCATGACAACGCCCCCGTGCCCAAAACGAGGTCCATACAGCAGTAGTTTGTCGAGATCGGTGTGGAAGGTCTTGACTGGCCTGCACAGAACCCTGACCTCAACTCCATCGAACACCTTTGGGATGAATTGGAACACCGACTGCGAGCCGGGCCTAATCACCCAACATCAGTTCCTGACCTCAGTAATGCTCTTGTGGCTGAATGGAAGCCCAGCAATGTTCTAACATCTAGTGGAAAGCCTTCCCAGAAGAGTGGAGGCTGTTATAGCAGCAAAAAGGGGACAAACTCCATATTAATGCCCATGATTTTGGAATGAGATGTTTTACGACCACATACTTTTGGTCTTGTAGTGTATTTCATAAAAAGCAACAAACCTTGTAGGAAGGGGTGGAAAACATGGTTTCTGGGGGTGTTTGGTGGGGGGGCTTGAATGGGAACATAATGGGCGGAGGACTACTGTTTAGTTTTTTCCTGTTTTATACTGAATATATTATTATTAAACACTATATATTTCTTACCTACAGGTACATGTTTTATCAACTTAAAAATGTGCAGAGATGATGTACCTGTAACCCCCTAAACAAAAAATGTCTAAACAAACGAGCCATAATGATACTAGCACTGTAAGTGCAGCCGTTGAGTTGGTAATGCTCTCTAACCTTGTCTCCTCTCTCCAGGGTCTCTTCCACCCAGCCAGGAAGGTTCGAGACGTCTACTGGAAGATCTATAACTCGATCTACATCGGTTCCCAGGATGCTCTGATAGCTCACTACCCCCACGTCTACAACGATGAGAAGAACCCTTACCTCCGCTATGAGCTGGAATACTTTTTGTGATTCTGCTCTCTGTTCACTCTCTCTTTCTCTCTCTGTTCACGCTCTCTCTTTCTCTCTCTGTTCAAGCTCTCTCTTTCTCTCTCTGTTCACGCTCTCTCTCTCTGTTCACACTCTCTCTTTCTCTCTCTGTTCACGCTCTCTCTTTCTCTCTCTGTTCACGCTCTCTCTCTCTCTCTCCACTCGCTCTCTGCCGATCTCTTCCCCTTTCCCTCCTCTCGGTCTTTTCCCTCGTTGTCCTATCTCTCTTGGTGTGTAGATAGGACTTGGTCCATTGTTTTGTATGATTTAGCCCCTCTGTCTTTGTAGTGGGTGTGTCCAACATGGCCACAGTGTCTGTGGCCCAAAATTAATTTTTAATCAAATAAAAACAGTATATGATTAGGGAGACAGAAATATAAAACTGAAACATTTCTTAGAGCTTATGTATTGTTTTATTTCTTTTATAATTTCCAGAAGGAATGATAGACACATGCAGTACAGTGACGTGCAGGATGTAAGTTAGCCATGTTAACGAATGGAAAAGCAAGTCAGTGAGTTTTGAAGTTCTTTACAATATTGTCATGGTTTCTGTGTACGGTCCTCTGTAATGGCCGTTCCTTCTCAATCCTCTGCTCACCTATCAGTGATCACACCTTTTGTTCTTATCAGAATGTTGCTTTATTTGACTAAATAAACGTTTGTGTATAAAATAAATGTCCACCTGTGTTTTATGTTGAGTTGGTCACAATAAAGCGCGAGACATGTCTTCTCATAGGAGTGATAATATGCTATATGGAAAGCAGTCTATGCAAAGTACCAACTTTTTTCGCTATAGCTGGAACCCTATGGGTAGAATAAGTCGTTGTGGAATATTCCACTGGATTCCACTTCCACACGGATCACCTTCGTCACCTAGTTCAATGTCACAACCTCATGTTCCACAACCTCATGTTCCAGGTTTAAATGAATGATTTTTACTGCAGTTAAATGTACACAAGCAGGAGTAGAATATCAACCACCCCAAATGAACTATATTTGGGCAGGTAGCCTAGCGGTTAAGAGTGTTGTGACAGTAACCAAAAGGTTGCTGGTTTAAATCACCGAGCTGACTAGGTGAAAAATCTAACTGTGGCCTTGAGCAAGGCACTGAACCCTAATTTATCCTGTAAGTTGCTCTGGATAAGTATCTGTTAAATGACTGAAATGTACATTTCATCCAGAAATGCCACTACATTACATGTCAAAGGCTACAGCTTGTTCAGAAATGTTAATAAAAGGAAACCTTAAACCCCTTTTGTTCCATTATCAGCCCTGTCGACCAAGGAGAAGGAGTGCTCTGGGTAGTTAGCCCTGTGAGGATGACATGGAAACCAATGCTTTCTGTGCTTTCTTCCATAAAGATGGCTGTATGTTGTTTATTGGGCTGACACCATATTATTTATTAGTACTAAAAATTACTCTAAATTGAGAATTTCTATAGAACATGCTTTTTAGTTCAGAACTTTGCTTTTTCTGTGTCCACGAAACAGGCCCTATATGTCTGGGATACACTCAGGGTTCACGCCAAAGGAACAACGCTTACTCGTATCTAAACAGAAGAGATTTCCTAAAATACGCCACTTCGATACAGCTACGACTGGAATTGACTTTTTCGTAGCCGGTTAGGATAATTAGGTTATGGTTAGGAGAATTAGGTTATGGTTAGGATAATTAGGTTATGGTTAGGAGAATTATGTTATGGTTAGGAAAAGAGTTCTCATAACGTGCTATGAAAAGTCTCATATCTGCATCGAAGTGGCGTGTTTTTAGGGAGACCACGTAAACAGAACTCCCACAGATCTAAAGGTCTGATGTCCTTCAATAAGGTGCTGTCTTTCCTTCATATACAGGTCAGTGTTACATAGTCAGCAGCATACCACACTGGAAACATTGCTCTGTTTAAGGTGCCGTCTTTCCTTCATATACAGGTCAGTGTTACATAGTCAGCAGCATACCACACTGGAAACATTGCTCTGTTTAAGGTGCCGTCTTTCCTTCATATACAGGTCAGTGTTACATAGTCAGCAGCATACCACACTGGAAACATTGCTCTGTTTAAGGTGCCGTCTTTCCTTCATATACAGGTCAGTGTTACATAGTCAGCAGCATACCACACTGGAAACATTGCTCTGTTTAAGGTGCCGTCTTTCCTTCATATACAGGTCAGTGTTACATAGTCAGCAGCATACCACACTGGAAACATTGCTCTGTTTAAGGTGCCGTCTTTCCTTCATATACAGGTCAGTGTTACATAGTCAGCAGCATACCACACTGGAAACATTGCTCTGTTTAAGGTGCTGTCTTTCCTTCATATACAGGTCAGTGTTACATAGACAGCAGCATACCACACTGGAAACATTGCTCTGTTTAAGGTGCCGTCTTTCATATGGGACATTCAACAGGTGTCCTGACTCTGTGGTCACTAAAGATCCCATGGTTAAATTCCCAATTGGGCCCTCATACCGTCATGGCCACCTAATCATCCCCAGCGTCCAATTGGCTCATTCATCCCTCCTCTCCCCTGTAACTAGGTTTTTTCTGTAAATGAGAATGTGTTCTCAGTCAACTTACCTGGTAAAATAAGGCTTAAAAAAAAGGCTACTCATCACAGGTTGGTGGCACCTTCATTGTGGAGGATGGGCTTGTGGTCATGGCTGGTGTGGAATTGTATCAAAAATGGCAAACGTGGTTTCCATGGTTTCAATGTGTTTGATGCCATTCCATTTGCTCCATTCCAGACATTACTTTGAGCCATCCTCCCTTCAGGAGCCTCCACTGCTACTCATAGTTAGGGTTAATGCCAGCGGAGCGAGGTAGTCAATCTAGTCTTGTCCCCGTGCCGTGCCCTCATACCACTAAAAAAGCCTGACAAACATGGCTATAGTCAACCAGTTGTAATCACAGAGGATGAGCTCCAACACTTCATGAAGACCATTTCGTAGAGTGCGGTCCTTGAACTGGGAGACCAGCGCCCAGACAGACACCCAGGTAGTTTTCCATCCAGCCCTGACAAGAGGAACTCAGAGCTCAGCTCTTTCTCTCTATCTCACTCTCTCTCTCTCTCTCACTCACTCACTCACTCACAACACACACACTGTCCTCAAGAGAGTCAGAATATATCAGAGAGTTGAGCGAGCATGGTGGAGTCTGTCTGCCTGCAAACTGGGTCAAAGGCAGCACATGCATGGGCCTCTACTGCCCCTGCGGCATATAGTGTATATGTGTGAGTGGTGGGGGAGGGTTTCCATTGTAGGGAGGAGGTAGGGGGGATGAGAAAGAAGCCCTGGAGCGAGTGCAGTCATACTGTGTTGTTGGCAGCTGGAATCTGGTCTCTTTCTAAGTGGGAAGACTGGGCTGAGCCACTGAGCTGCAGCGTAACTGGCCTTGCAGTCAACCATATGGCTGTGACCTCTGCTTGCCCTTATCAACAGAGACAGGGAGGCAGGCAGACACTAACTCATACAGACAGTAGAATGCAGACAGAAACGGGAATTTAGGGAGAAAAATACACAGAGTACAAAACATTACGGACAGCTTCCTAATATTGAGTTGCACCCCCCACGTTAGCCCTCAGAACAGCCTCAATTCGTTGGGGCATGGACTCTACAAGGTGTCTAAAGCGTTCCACAGGGATGCTGGCCCATGTTGACTCCGATGCTTCCCACAGTTGTGTCAAGTTGGCTGGATGTCCTTTAGGTGGTGGACCATTCTTGATACATGCAGGAAACTGTTGAGTGTGAAAACCCAGCAGTGTTGCAGTTCTTGACACAAACCGGTGTGCCTGGCACCTACTGCCCTTCCCTGTTCAAAGGCACTTAAATATTTTGTCTTGCCCATTCACCCTCTGTATGGCATACATACACAATCCATGTGTCAATTGTCTCAAGGCTTAAAAATCCTTCTTTATCCTGTCTCCTCCCCTTCATCTATACTGATTGAAGTTGATTTAACAGGTGACATCAATAAGGGATCATTGCTTTCACCTGGATTCACCTGGTCAGTCTGTCAGGGAAAGAACAGATGTTGTTAATGTTTTGTTCTTAACTTAGTTTATATCGTAGGCACATTATTTACGTGTTACCTTTATCTATAAATATGACCTTTATCTATAAATGTTACCTTTATCTATAAATGTTACCTTTATCTATAAATGTTACCTTTAGCTATAAATGTTACTTTTATCTATAAATATTACCTTTATAAATGTTACCTTTATAAATGTTACCTTTATCTATAAATGTTACCTTTTTAAATGTTACCTTTATAAATGTTACCTTTATCTATAAATGTTACCTTTATCTAAAAATGTTACCTTTATCTAGAAATGTTACCTTTATCTATAAATATTACCTTTATAAATATTACCTTTATCTATAAATGTTACCTTTTTAAATGTTACCTTTATAAATGTTACCTTTATCTATAAATGTTACCTTTATCTAAAAAATTTACCTTTATCTAGAAATGTTACCTTTATCTATAAATATTACCTTTATAAATATTACCTTTATCTATAAATGTTACCTTTATCTATAAATATTACCTTTATAAATGTTACCTTTATCTATAAATGTTACCTTTATAAATGTTACCTTTATCTATAAATGTGAATGTGAATCTTGCTCTCTTTTCTAGAATGAGATTTGACGTGGCACCATAAATGAGGATGATAGAAGGAAGATTTTGAGTATTTTCCTCAATGAAAAGCCTGCCATTCTGGCTCCCATTGCAGAGAGTAGGGTGGGGTGGGAAACTGCTCACCCATGTGGGCACTGGGCATGGGTGAGCAACAACATTTAGTTACAACTAGAGTCACAACATGTAGGTCAACTCTATGAAATGAGGAATATGTAAGAAGGAAGAACTTGAATATTTTCCTCAAAGAAGCAAAAGCCAACCATTCTGGCTACCATGATAGGTGGTGGGGACCCTGTGGGCACTAGTCAGGGATGACTAACGTTTAGTCACAACTTGGCACTTGTGGGGGCTTTGCCGGGTCAGTTGTCCCCTGAAGGGTAGTGGTTGTTTGGTGTGGGTGGCTATATAGTGGTTAAGACGGGTTGTATAATTCTGTCAACAGGAAATCAGAGATGCAACAACAGTGAGACATGCTCCATATAGTTCTGTGCCAAAGTTCCATTCTCCAGTAACCATATGAAGGATTAGCTCTGACCACCCAGACCTAGTAAGGCAATGACTGATTCTGATACACATTTCCTGTTTGCTCTCCAAAACACAATAAACTCAGGAATGCATCTCCCTGAACCTGTTGACTGTACGAAAGGTGGTGTGTTGAGAAAGAGAAATAGAGAGGCAACAGTAAACATATCTGTTCATACTGCACACAGAGATGAATGCATAAGAACATAGGGGCATTTCAGATTGATGACAAGAAACTAACCTGTTTGTTACAAATTAATATATCTACGATTCTAGGTAATTCACCTGTAGTGTATCTGTAGGCCACTGAACATTTACCAAAGCAATTTACAAACCCGTCTCTGACTTTACGTCAAATTGTTTTTTCCCCCTATTCTAGCCACAGGAGGGCAGCAGAGGGAGCACTCTACCGAGCGTTGGCGCTGATAATCAGCGATGACTCTCCTCAAATTCTGCATCTGAGTGTAGGAGAGCGAGAGGCTTGAACTTCCTGTGCAATCTCAGTTCACCCGTTTTACATATACAGGAAGATTTTCGGAGCTGCAAAGTGAGAGGGGAGTGTTTGGTAATTTAAAGAGAAATTCCCCCGTGCATAAACTGTAAATGCGGATTGTTTACATCAGTCGGTCGAGTCGGAGAAGCCATTCCTTCTTTCCCTCCTCCCTTCGCACACTGTGGCGGTGGCGCGACTCCCCCTCACCGCAGATAGTGTCAGTGGAGCTGGCCATGGGGCCCTGATACAGCCCGGGCCCTGACTGAGGTTCTGCGTTGCATCAGAAAAGGAACAATTATTGATGCACGATTCACTTCCCTGACTACTGCATCAACCAAGAGTGACTACAAGAGGAAAGAGAGAAGATTTTGAACTGAAATATTATTACAAGATAATTGCATGATCTGATATTCAAGGGAGTGTGTTGATGTGCTGACCAAATTGATCGAGACTATTATGGCTGTTCTAAAACTCGTCGAACAGGTAGCTATGCCAATTTGACAAATAATTAATGTTTCCTTAACGTTATATGTAGATGTAGATAGTCTATAAGCTTTTCTCATTGTGCATTGCGATAGTGACTACTTCGTTGATACAAAGATATGCCCAAGTAGGTCCCGGGAAAGTGGAATGTTTTTGTAAACGTTACATAATTGAGAAATAATTTTTCATGCGTCGCTGGCAAGTGAGAGAAAATCGTTTTTCTGGTGCCCAGAGGAACAGCTGCGGTCCGCTACGCGAGCGAGGAGGTGTGTCGTGCATCTCGTGCTGTGAATGAAATTGGGCGGTGTGTGTTATCTCATGTTGTAGATGCATTTGCAGTATTTACATAGTTCTTTGTTCTCCTTACCGTTTTAAAAGTAGGACAACGAATTCGGGGTGACTTTCTGATGGCTCTTCTGTAAACTGTACCCCAGTTGAGCCACCGCCACGCGCCACTGGAATTCAGCTGTGAATTCCTTTATCGTCCCCATGAATTATAGTGTTGCTGTCGGCACCTGTTATGATCTGTCAAGTTGTTACTGGTGCATCCCTCGGTTTTGTCAAAAGAATGTGTTCTGCATTTTGGGCTTGCCTAGTCAAGTTCCCCACTTCTCTCTTCCTAGATTGTTGTCAGCGAGAAGAGTGTAGGATGTTGAGCACAGTGACTTGTGTCACAAACTTCAAACTTCACCATCAGAGCATGATAGTATGTTACTATCTTTTTACTATCTTTTTTGTTGCTGTTACCGCAGACATATCTGAGATGTTTTTCTTCACTGTTTTTGTTGTCGAGGTGCTGAGTAACAGGGTCAAGCGGACAATAATAACAACAGCTACAGTACAGGGGTCATCTGAGTCATCACTCAATCACCAGTCTTGTTGGGCTTGGAGTTTTTCCTGAACGCATGACCTGACCAGTCCCTAAAACCCGACCCTGGCAACAGTGACTATTGTCTGGTTTCAATGCTGGACTCTTTTGGCAACTTTGAAAATAAATTGTTCAGGGGTGGGTCCTCTTTAGAAAGACAACTCTCCCAACGAATCACGCGGCAGACATGCCAGAACGTCGCGATTCAAAACCAACGTTTGCAGGCAACATCTTTGCAGTGGTTTTAGTGAAGGTAGTTGATGCAAGCTAGCCACTTGTGAAATGCATTCATTAAAAATAACCTCCCCGATCTCCATCTAGCTAGCTACTATTTTGTATTTTTTTTTAAGCGGATGCCAAAATAATCCACCAGACATTTGGCACAGTTGCCTATCGGGTCGGGCTTTCGAGACTATGACCTGACAAGAAACATGGGCTATAACAAGGGGCCCAGGTGAGGAAAAACTCTGGGTCACATAGGGATAAGCATTATCTGTGAGACCGAATGCTAATGGTGCTGCTATTTGACCTTCCTCTGTCCCTTATCCAAGGCCTTTATCTATAGATCAGCCCAGTCTGAACTGTGTAGAGCAGCAGCTGCAGGAAGTGATCCAATGGCCTATCTCGCCTGTACATCTGATTTCAGCCTATGTCAGGCACGCACCACTGTATGTGCTCTCAAACCAGCATCAGTTATGGTCAGTGGGTTGTTTGAGTTAGGACAGGTTGTAACGGATGTGTATGTTTGCAGAGAGATTATACAAGTGTATGGCTCTGTGTGTCTACTGGCCAGTGAGTGACTCTGGCTGGGCCACTCAAGGACATTCAGAGACTTGTCCCGAAGCCACTCCTGCATTGTCTTGGCTGTGTGCTTAGGGTCGTTGTCCTGTTGGAAGGCGAACCTTCGCCCCAGTCTGAGGTCCTGAGTGTTCTGGAGCAGGTTTTCATCAAGGATCTCTCTGTACTTTGCTCCGTTCATCTTTGCCTCGATCCTGACCAATCTCCCAGTCACTGACGCCGACAAATATCCCCACAGCATGATGGTGCCACCACCATGCTTCACCGTAAGGATGGTGCCAGGTTTCCTCCAGACGTGACACTTGGCATTCAGGCCAAAGAGTTCATTCTTGATTTCATCAGACCAGAGAATCTTGTTTCTCATGGTCTGAGAGTCTTTAGGTGCCTTTTGGCAAACTCCAAACAGGCTGTCATGTGCCTTTTACTGAGGAATAGCTTCAGTCTGGCCACTCTACCATAATGGCCTTATTGGTGGAGTGCTGCAGAGATGGTTGTCCTACTGGAAGGTTCTCGTATCTCCACAGAGGAACTCTGGAGCTCTGTCAGAGTGACTATCAAGTTCTTAGTCACCTCCTTGACCAAGGCCCTTCTCCCCCGACTGCTCAGTTTGGCCGGGCGGACAGCTCTAAGAAGAGTCTTGGTGGTTCCAAACTTCTTCTGTTTAAGAATGTTGGAGGCCTCTGTGTTCTTGGGGACCTTCAATGCTGCATACATTTTTTGGTATTCTTCCCCAGATCTGTGCCTCGACACAATCATGTCTTAGAGTTCTACAGACAATTCCTTCAACCTCATGGCTTGGTTTTTGCTCTGACATGCACTGTCAACTGTGGGACCTTATATAGACAGGTGTATGCCTTTTCAAATCATGTCCAATCAATTGGATTTACCACAGGTGGACTCCAATCAAATTGTAGAAACATCTCAAAGATGATCAATGGAAACAGGATGCACCTGAGCTTAATACCGTGTCTCATAGCAAAGGGTCTGAATAGTTATGTAAATAAGGTATTCCAGTTTTTTATTTTTAATACATTTGTAAACATGTAGAAAAACCTGTTTTCGCTTTGTCGTTATGGGGTATTGTGTGTAGATTGCTGGGGATACAAAAAAAGTAGAATAAGGCTGTAACTTATTATTTTTTTGAAAAAGTCAAGTGGTCTGAATACTTTCCTAAGGCACTATACAAGAGCAATTAGGGTTTAGTGCCTTGCTCAAGGGCACATCGATAGCTTGTTCACCTAGTCGGCTCAGGGATTCGAACCAGCATCCTTTCGCTTACTGGCCTAACCCCTAGGCTACCTGCTGCCCTAATCCCTCCTCTGTGTTCCAGAGAAAGGGAGAGACAGGAAGTTATCTTGACATCCCCCTCCCCTTTTCTTCATTTTTCTTCTTACTGGATCCCCATGGGATTGTTCGTCTGGAAGTATGCGCGTGTGTGTGTGTGTGTGTGTGTGTGCGCGCGTTGGTGTGTGGGTTTGTTCAGAAGGGGGGTTGAAGGGTGCTCGTGATGTGTTGTCTTTTTAGTTTTTTTTTATTACATTTTTTTATTTTGAAGGCTGCTGACCTTACATATTGTGTAGGGGACTCGACCATACACATGTGAGTAGTCTGACAAATTGATTGATACAGTTGAATTCGGAAGTTTACATACACTTAGGTTGGAGTCATTAAAACTTGTTTTTCAACCACTCCACAAATTTCTTGTTAACAAACTATAGTTTTGGCAAGTCGGTTAGAACATCTACTTTGTGCATGACACAAGTAATTTTTCCAACAATTGTTTACAGACAGATTATTTCACTTATAATTCACTGAATCACAATTCCAGTGGGTCAGAAGTTTGACTGCCTTTAAACAGCTTGGAAAATGATGTCATGTCTTTAGATGCTTCTGATAGTGTAACGGTTTTCTTCATCTGAAGGAGAGGCGGACCAAAATGCAGCGTGGTTGTTATTCATGTTTTTTAATGAAGAAAACTATACATGAATAAACTAACAAAACAATAAATGTGAGAAAACCTAAACAGCCTATCTGGTGACAACAAACACAAAGACAGGAACAATCACCCACGAAACACTCAAAGAATATGGCTGCCTAAATATGGTTCCCAATCAGAGGAACCGGCCGCACACCTAAACCCATAGGGGAGGGTCCGGGTGGGCGTCTGTCCACGGTGGCGGCTCCGGCTCGGGACGTGGACCCCACTCCAACAAAGTCTTAGTCCCTTTGCCTTGCGTCCTTAGATAGGCGACCCTCGCCGCCGACCTTGGCCTAGAAGTCCTCACCAAGGGCCCCACTGGACTGAGGGGCAGCTCGGGACTGAGGGGCAGCTCGGGACTGAGGGGTAGCTCGGGACTGAGGGGTAGCTCGGGACTGAGGGGTAGCTCGGGACTGAGGGGAAGCTCGGGACTGAGGGGAAGCTCGGGACTGAGGGGTAGCTCGGGACTGAGGGGTAGCTCGGGACTGAGAGGAAACCCAGTACTGAGAGAAAGCTCAGGCAGGTAGTAGGCTCTGGCAGATCCTGGCTGGCTGGTGGTTCTGGCAGATCCTGGCTGACTGGTGGTTCCGGCAGATCCTGGCTGACTGGCGGATCCTGGCTGAATAGCGGATCCTGGCTGAATAGCGGATCCTGGCTGAATAGCGGATCTGGAAGATCCTGGCGGACTGGCAGCTCTAGCTGCTCCATGCTGACTGGCAGCTCTGGCTGCTCCATGCTGACTGGCTGCTCCATGCTGACTGGCTGCTCCATGCTGACTGGCGACTCTGGCTGCTCCATGCTGACTGGCGGCTCTGGCTGCCCCATGCTGACTGGCGGCCCCATGCTGACTGGCGGCTCTGGCTGCCCCATGCTGACTGGCGGCTCTGGCTGCCCCATGCTGACTGGCGGCTCTGGCTGCCCCATGCTGACTGGCGGCTCTGGCTGCCCCATGCTGACTGGCGGCTCTGGCTGCTCCATGCTGACTGGCGGCTCTGGCTGCTCCATGCTGACTGGCAGCTCTGGCGGCTCCATGCTGACTGGCAGCTCTGGCGGCTCCTTGCAGACTGGCAGCTCTGGCGGCTCCTTGCAGACTGGCAGCTCTGGCGGCATCCTGCAGACTGGCAGCTCTATGCAGACTGGCAGCTCTATGCAGACTGGCAGCTCTGAACAGGCGGGAGACTCCGGCAGCGCTGTAGAGGCAGAAGGCTCTGGCAGCGCTAAACAGGCGGGAGACTCCGGCAGCGCTGTAGAGGAGGAAGGCTCTGGCAGCGCTAGATAGGCGGGAGACTCCGGCAGCGCTGGAGAGGAGGAAGGCTCTGGCAGCGCTGGACAGGCGAAGCGCACTGTAGGCCTGATGCGTGGTGCTGGCACTGGTGGTACTGGGCCGAGAACACGCACAGGAAGCCTGGTGCGGGGAGCTGCCACCGGAGGGCTGAGGCGTGGAGGTGGTACTGGATAGACCGGACCGTGCAGGCGCACTGGAGATCTTGAGCACCGAGCCTGCCCAACCTTACCTGGTTGAATGCTCCCGGTCGCCCTGCCAGTGCGGCGAGGTGGAATAGCCCGCACTGGGCTATGCAGGCGAACCGGAGACACCGAGCGCAAGGCTGGTGCCATGTAAGCCGGCCCAAGGAGACGCACTGGAGACCAGATGTGTAGAGCCGGCTTCATGGCACTTGGCTCGATGCTCACTCTAGCCTGGCCGATACGCGAAGCTGGAATGTACCGCACCGGGCTATGCACCCGCACTGGAGACACCGTGCGAACCACAGCATAACACGGTGCCTGCCCGGTCTCTCTAGCCCCCCGGTAAGCACAGGAAGTTAGCGTAGGTCTCCTACCTGGCGTAGCCATACTCCCTGTGAGCCCCCCCCCCCCAATACATTTTTGGGGCTGACTCTCGGGCTTCCATCCGCGTCGCCGTGCTGCCTCCTCATACCAGCGCCTCTCCACTTTCGCCGCCTCTAGTTCTTCTTTGGGGCGGCGATATTCTCCAGGCTGTGCCCAAGGTCCTTTCCCGTCCAATATCTCCTCCCATGTCCAAAAGTCCTGATTTTGCTGCTCCTGTTGCCGCTGCCTGTCACCACGCCGCTTGGTCCTGTTGTGGTGGGTGATTCTGTAACGGTTTTCTTCATCTGAAGGAGAGACGGACCAAAATGCAGCGTGGTTGTTATTCATGTTTTTTAATGAAGAAAACTATACATGAATAAACTAACAAAACAATAAATGTGAGAAAACCTAAACAGCCTATCTGGTGACAACAAACACAAAGACAGGAACAATCACCCACGAAACACTCAAAGAATATTGCTGCCTAAATATGGTTCCCAATCAGAGACAACGATAAACACCTGCCTCTGATTGAGAACCACTCCAGACAGCCATAGACTTACCTAGAAAACCCTACTAAGCCACAAACCCAATACCTAACAAAAACCCCAAGACAAAACACACCACATAAATAAACCCATGTCACACCCTGGCCTGACCAAAATAATAAAGAAAACACAAAATACTAAGACCAGGGTGTGACAGATAGGCTAATTGACATAATTTGAGTCAATTGGAGTTGTACCTGTGGATGTATTTCAAGGCCTACCTTCAAACTCAAACTATTTTTTTTTTCTCATGGGAAAATCAAAATAAATTAGCCAAGACCTCAGAAAAAATTGTAAACCTCCACAAGTCTGGTTCATCCTTGGGAGCAATTTCCAAACGCCTGAAGGTACCACGTTCATCTGTACAAACAATAGTACGCAAGTATAAACACCATGGGACCACGCACCCGTCATACCGCTCAGGAAGGAGACACGTTCTGTCTCCTAGAGATGAACCTACTTTGGTGCGAAAAGTGCAAATCAGTCCCAGAACAACAGCAAAGGACCTTGTGAAGATGCTGGAGGGAACAGGTACAAAAGTATCTATATCCACAGTAAAACGAGTCCTATACCGACATAACCTGAAAGGCCGCTCAGCAAGGAAGAAGCCACTGCTCCAAAACCACCATAAAAAAGCCAGACTATGGTTTGCAACTGCACATGGGGACAAAGATTGTACTTTTTGGAGAAATGTCCTCTGGTCTGATGAAACAAAAATAGAACTGTTTGGCCATAATGACCATTGTTATGTTTGGAGGAAAAAAGGGGGAGGCTAGCAAGCCGAAGAACACCATCCCAACCGTGAAGCACGGGGGTGGCAGCATCATGTTCTGGGGGTGCTTTGCAGCAGGAGGGACTGGTGCACTTCACAAAATATATGGCATCGTGAGGAGGGAATATTATGCAGATATATTGAAGCAACATCTCAAGACATCAGTCAGGAAGTTAAAGCTTGGTCGCAAATGGGTCTTCCAAATGGACAATGACCCCAAGCATACTTCCAAATTTGTGGCAAAATGGCTTAAGGACAACAAAGTCAAGGTATTGGAGTGGCTATCACAACGCCCTGACCTCAAACCCATAGAACATTTGTTGGCAGAACTGAAAAAACGTGTGTGAGCAAGGAGGCCTAGAACCTGACTCAGTTACACCAGCTCTGTCAGGAGGAATGGGCCAAAATTCACCCACATTATTGTGGGAAGCTTGCGGAAGGCTACCCGAAACGTTTGACCCAAGTTAAACAATTTAAAGGCAATGCTACCAAATACTAATTGAGTGTATGTAAACTTCTGACCCACTGGGAATGTAATGAAATAAATAAAAGCTGAAATGAATAATTCTCTCTACTATTATTCTGACATTTCACATTCTTAAAATAAAGTGGTGATCCTAACTGACCTAAGACAGGGGAATTTTTTACTAGGATTAAATGTCAGGAATTGTGAAAAACTGAGTTGAAATTTGCATAAGGTGTATGTAAACTTCTGACTTAAATGTAAACTGTACTTATTTTCTCTCTCACCACCAACAGTAAGGGAAGGAGAAAAACACACTCATGGTTTTATTTCTGCATTGAATTTATAGTGGGACGTCATCGGCATCAGCAGCCTCTCATTTTGGAGCTGTGCTGTGGGGGCGGAGACTCAGATCTGCTCTCTACCCTCTGGCACCAATAGCAATGCAGCTATTATATTCAGCATCTTTATGGAAGGAAAATCACAGCCCAAAAAATGTGTGTGTGTGTGACATGATTGCATGTGTGTTGTTTGCAGTTCAAAGAATGAAAACAGAGTTTTTATCAGATACAGGAAGGTTGTGTAGGATGAGGGCAAAACAGAGAGACATCCTTTTGTTTTGTCAAATGCCGGCGACCTCTCTTGGTTCCATTGGGACCCTTTTAGACAGGACTAGTTTAGTTAAGATGCTGAACCTAATGGTGTTCTAAATGTAGACAAGGAAGCTGCCACTCTCCTATTGGACAAGGGGTCGTTTTGACAACATTCATTGGCCCTTGGAGTCAGGGCGAGGGAGGAGCATGAGGGCAATGTGCTGTGCCTGTGCTGTGGCAACAATGGGCTCAGTGTTAGACATTTTTGTTTTGCCTGGAGGGATGGTATGGTGAGGTGAGGGTTGGTGTGGTGTGGTGAGGGGTGGTGAGGTGAGGTGAGGGGTGGTGTGGTGAGGGTTGTGTGGTGATGGGTGGTGCTGTGTAGTGTGGTGAGGGGTGGTGTGGTGAATTTTACGTAATTATGACATAACATTGAAGGTTGTACAATGTAACAGCGATATTTAGACTTATGGATGCCACCCGTTGGATCAAATACGGAACGGTTCCGTATTTCACTGAAATAATAAACGTTTTGTTTTCGAAATGATAGTTTCCGGATTCGACCATATTAATGGCCTAAGGCTCGTATTTCTGTGTGTTATGTTATAATTAAGTCTATTATTTGATATTTGATAGAGCAGTCTGACTGAGCAGTGGTAGGCAGCAGCAGGCTTGTAAGCATTCATTCAAACAGCACTTCCGTGCGTTTTGCCAGCAGCTCATCGCTGTGCTTCAAGCATTGCGCTGTTTATGACTTCAAGCCCATCAACTCCTGAGATTAGGCTAGTGTAACCGATGTGAAATGGCTAGCTAGTTAGCGGGGTGCGCGCTAATAGCGTTTCAAACGTCACTCGCTCTGAGTCTTGGAGTAGTTGTTCCCCTTGCTCTGCATGGGTAACGCTGCTTCGAGGGTGGCTGTTGTCGATGTGTTCCTGGTTTGAGCCCAGGGAGGAGCGAGGAGAGGGACGGAAGCTATACTGTTACACTGGCAATACTAAAGTGCCTATAAGAACATCCAATAGTCGAAGGTATATGAAATACAAATGGTATAGAGAGAAATAGTCCTAAAAATACTATATTAACTACAACCTAAAACCTCTTACCTTGGAATATTGAAGTCTCATGTTAAAAGGAACCACCAGCTTTCATATGTTCTCATGTTCTGAGCAAGGAACTTAAACGTTAGCTTTTTTACATGGCACATATTGCACTTTTACTTTCTTCTCCAACACTTTGTTTTTGCATTATTTAAACCAAATTGAACATGTTTCATTATTTATTTGAGGCTAAATATATTTTATTGATGTTTTATGTTAAGTTAAAATAAGTGTTCGTTCAGTATTGTTGTAATTGTCATTATTACAAATACATTTAAAAAATAGTCAGATTAATCGGTATCGGCTTTTTTTGGTCCTCCAATAATCGGTATCGGCTTTTTTTGGTCCTCCAATAATCGATATCGGCTTTTTTTGGTCCTCCAATAATCGATATCGGCGTTGAAAAATCATAATCGGTCGACCTCTAGTGGTGAGGGGTGTTGTGGTGTAGTGTGGGGAGGGGTGGTGTGGTGAGGGGTGGTGTAGTGTGGGGAGGGGTGGTGTGGTGAGGGGTGGTGTGGTGTGAGGGGTGTGAGGGGTAGTGTGGTATGCTTTGGTGAGGGTTGGTGTGGTGTGAGGGGTGGTGTGGTATGGTTTGGTGAGGGGTGGTGTGGTGAGGTGTGGTGTGGTGAGGGATGGTGTGGTGAGGGATGGGGTGGTGTGGTATGGTTTTGTGAGGGTTGGTGGGGTGTGGTGAGGGGTGGTGTGGTGTGGTATGGTTTGGTGAGGGGTGGTGTGGTGTGGTTTGGTGAGGGGTGGTGTGGTGAGGGGTGGTGTGGTGTGGTTTGGTAAGGGGTGGTGTGGTGAGGGGTGGTGTGGTGTGGTGAGGGGTGGTGTGGTATGGTTTGGTGAGGGGTGGTGTGGTGTGGTATGGTTTGGTGAGAGGTGGTGTGGTGTGGTATGGTTTGGTGAGGGGTGGTGTGGTATGGTTTGGTGAGAGGTGGTGATTTACTGCCACATGCAGGGATGGAATGTTTGCCCACAGGCATAATTCATTTGCTGATCCCTACTGATGACCTTGATGGAATTATTTGATCCTTCCATAATACGTCCCACAGAGTTGACTACTTCAAAATGGTGAAAGTCCTCAATGGCACAGCCCATGCTAAAACGGTTTTATTAGTCATATGTACAGGATACACATGGTATACACCATCCAATGAAATGCTTACTTACATGTTCCTTCTGAACAATGCAACAACAATAAGAAATAATAAAAGAGAAGAATATTAACATAAAGTAAATGGCTTAGTAGAATAGAATAAACATTTTAGCATCAGTATAATACAGGAAGTGACTGAAAATCCGAGCAGGTGGTCAGTCCAGTTCAAGTGGCTTTTAGACAGAAACTGTCTCTGATCCTGTTAGTATCAGACCTCATGCTCCGATACTGTCTGCCGACGGTAAGGGAGAGGATAAATCGTGGCAAACGGCGGGAAAACATTCTGGATCAATCTATGTGGAGGAGAGCCCTGTTCCCATAAATCACTACTCCTTCAGCAGAGTCCCCACTGTGGTTAAACTATAGTTAAGCTGTAGTTAGGCTGTAGTTAGGCTGTTGTTAAGCTGTAGTTAGACTAGTTAAGTTGTATTTAAGATGTAGTTAGACTAGTTAAGCTGTAGTTAAGTTGTAGTTAAGCTGTAGTTAGGCTGTTGTTAAGATGTAGTTAGACTGTAGTTAAGCTGTAGTTAGGCTGTAGTTAAGTTGTAGTTAAGCTGTAGTTAGGCTGTTGTTAAGCTGTAGTTAGACTAGTTAAGTTGTATTTAAGATGTAGTTAGACTAGTTAAGCTGTAGTTAAGTTGTAGTTAAGCTGTAGTTAGGCTGTAGTTAAGCTGTAGTTAGACTAGTTAAGTTGTATTTAAGATGTAGTTAGACTAGTTAAGCTGTAGTTAGACTGTAGTTAAGCTGTAGTTAGACTGTAGTTAAGCTGTAGTTAAGCTATAGTTAAGCTATAGTTAAGATGTAGTTAGACTGTAGTTAGACTGTAGTTAGACTGTATTTGGACTGTAGTTAAGCTGTAGTTAGACTAGTTAAGTTGTAGTTAAGATGCAGTTAAGCTGTAGTTAAGCTGTAGTTAGACTGTAGTTAAGCTGTAGTTAGACTGTAGTTAAGCTGTAGTTAAGCTGTAGTTAAGATATAGTTAAGATGTAGTTAGACTAGTTAAGCTGTAGTTAGGCTGTAGTTAAGCTGTAGTTAGACTGTAGTTAAGCTGTAGTTAGGCTATAGTTAGACTAGTTAAACTGTAGTTAAGCTGTAGTTAGACTGTAGTTAAACTGTAGTTAAGCTGTAGTTAGGCTGTAGTTAAACTGTAGTTAAGCTGTAGTTAGACTGTAGTTAGGCTGTAGTTAAGCTGTAGTTAAGCTGTAGTTAGACTGTAGTTAAGCTGTAGTTAAGCTGTAGTTAGACTGTAGTTAAGCTGTAGTTAGACTGTAGTTAAACTGTAGTTAAACTGTAGTTAAGCTGTAGTTAAGCTGTAGTTAGACTGTAGTTAAGCTGTAGTTAGGCTGTAGTTAGACTGTAGTTAGACTGTAGTTAGGCTGTAGGGCCTGCACACCTCTGACTCTCCACCCGCTGTTTCATAAAGGCCTACACATTTGGTGCGCAGGTTTTTCCAGATTATAGGATTAGTCAGAGTCTGTGTGTGGCCCACAAGCAGAACTGAAAATGTTTCCTCTCTGCGTGTAAACTCTGAGAAGGTGACAGAATGTAACAGGAAGTGAGGCGGTAAGGTGGAGGGGGGACAGGAAGTTCAGATGCAGCAACATGTTCTGGCCTGACTCTGTGGTGCATAGGGCTGAGTCAGTCAGGCTTTGACTCAATTGCCTTCTTCTCTGTCATTGAATTTTATGTTGTATGTAACTGACAGGTTGTCAGTCACATGGTGATAGTAAGGGGCCACTGCTTGGCAGCACCCAGAAACAGCATCCATATGGGACCAGTCTGTGGTTTTGACATTGTTGGGATACAGCTTTTGTCAGATTTGACTTTTCGTAGCAGGTTAGGAGAATTTACGCAGCAGATAAGGAGAATTAGCGTAAGGGTTAGCTAGAAATGCCAATTTAAAAAATTTGACAAAAGCTGTATCTCTTCTAGCCATGACCCCAGTCTGTTTCGCTCTCAGAACCATGTCTCACCTGCTAGGTAGGTCCTTTTAAAATACTTTTACAAGGCACCCTTCTTTCCTCCCTTCTGTGAGGTGATTGCTATCACCAATCAAAAACTGGAAGGGTGGAAGGATCCATTTTAGAAGTATTGGAACAGGGACATGACCAGACTCATTATAGTCGGCCTGTCTACCCTCATGTCATATCCAGTCAGTCCAGTGTGTTTCTCAGAAAGCTGACTGACCCTGCTGATCTAAGGCCTAGTACTGATTGACAAAGATAATTTGTGCCTGCGTGCCAGCGATGTCCTGGACCTTTATTTAGGTCTGAGAGAGAGACTGGAGAGAGCACTGTAACTTCACTCACTACACTAGACTAAGATGAATGTTTACATGCTGCTGTGCTGTTCCCTTGTAGAGTTGGAGGACTTTATTTCCTTCTGTGTAAATAACCTCATACAGTTGTCTTATTACATCCACAACAATCTTAACTACAGCACTAGGCCTTTACCACATGTAGGCCTACAGTGAGTCTCACTCACAGTCACTCACTCCTCCAGCTTTTTTAACCAGAGTGAAGGGTCAAACAGCTGCTCATGCTGGCAATGCTCTAATTCCATGTGAAGGACCTCTCCCCTATTTCCTCCTTTATCCTTGTTCACACACACAGCTGATAAATCTGATACCTTGAGATGTATTTCAGGGTGACTGTTTAGACACCTATTGAAGATAGGCTTGATCAGTATTTAGTAGAGGTCGACCGATTATGATTTTTTTCAACGCCGATACCGATACCGATTATTGGAGGACAAAAAAGCCGGTACCGATTAATAGGCCAATTTTTTTTTTTTAAATGTATTTTAAATAATGACAATTACAACAATACTGTATGGATACTTATTTTAAATTCACATAATTACATCAATAAAATACATTTTTCCTCAAATAAATAATGAAACATGTTCAATTTGGTTTAAATAATGCAAAAACAAAGTGTTGGAGAAGAAAGTAAAAGTGCAATATGTGCCATGTAAGAAAGCTAACGTTTAAGTTCCTTGCTCAGAACATGAGAACATATGAAAGCTGGTGGTTCCTTTTAACATGAGTCTTCAATATTCCAAGGTAAGAAGTTTTAGGTTGTAGTTATTCTAGGAATTATAGGACTATTTCTCTCTATACCATTTGTATTTCATATACCTTTGACTATTGGATGTTCTTATAGGCACTTTAGTATTGCCAGTGCAACAGTATAGCTTCCGTCCCTCTCCTCGCTCCTACCTGGGCTCGAACCAGGAACACATCGACAACAGCCACCCTAGAAGCAGCGTTACCCATGCAGAGCAAGGGGAACAACAACTCCAAGTCTTAGAGCGAGTGACATTTGAAACGCTATTAGCGTGCACCCCGCTAACTAGCTAGCCATTTCACATCGGTTACACCAGCCTAATCTCGGGAGTTGATAGGCTTCAATTCATAAACAGCAGAGCTGCTGGCAAAACGCACGAAAGTGCTGTTTGAATGAATGCTTACGAGCCTGCTGGTGCCCACCATCGCTCAGTCAGACTGCTCTATCAAATCATAGACTTAATTAGAACATAATAACACACAGAAATACGAGCCTTTGGTCATTAATAAGGTTGAATCCGGAAACTATCATCTCGAAAACAAAACATTTATTCTTTCAGTGAAATACGGAACCGTTCCGTATTTTATCTAACAGGTGGCATCCATTAGTCTAAATATTCCTGTTACATTGCACAACCTTCAATGTTATGTCATAATTACATACAATTCTGGCAAATTAGTTCGCAATGAGCCAGGCGGCCCAAACTGTTGCATATACCCTGACTCTGCGTGCAATGAACGCAAGAGAAGTGACACAATTTCACCTGGTTAATATTGCCTGCTGACCTGGATTTCTTTTAGCTAAATATGCAGGTTTAAAAATATATACTTCTGTGTATTGATTTAAACGGCATTGATGTTTATGGTTAGGTACACATTGGAGCAACGACAGTCCTTTTTCGCGAATGCACACTGCATCGATTATATGTAACGCAGGACACGCTAGATAAATAATAGTAATATCATCAACCATGTGTAGTTATAACTAGTAATTATGATTGATTGATTGTTTTTTAAAAGATAAGTTTAATGCTAGCTAGCAACTTACCATGGCTTACTGCATTTACGTAACAGGCAGTCTCCTCGTGGAGTGCAATGAGGCAGGTGGTTAGAGCGTTGGACTAGTTAACTGTAAGGTTGCAAGATTGAATCCCCGAGCTGACAAGGTAAAAATCTGTCGTTCTGCCCCTGAACAAGGCAGTTAACCCACTGTTCCTAGGCCGTCATTATAAATAAGAATGTGTTCTTAACAGACTAGCCTCGTTAAATAAAGGTTAAATAAAGGTTAAATAAAGGTGTAAAAAAAAAAAACGGCAAAATCGGCGTCCAAAATTACAGATTTCCGATTGTTATGAAGACTTGAAATCGGCCCTAATTAATCGGCCATTCCGATTAATCGGTTGACCTCTAGTGTTTAGGGAGACTTGCATTAGCCCTGCTCGTGTTTGAGACATGTATCCACTTGTGCTGACATTTCATTGTCATCTGAGAGCAATGAAGGTTTCCTTTGTTGTTCTATTATGTAGGATTAGGGAACCACCTTGGATCTATAGAGGAGGATTAGGGAACCACCTTGGATCTATAGAGGAGGATTAGGGAACCACCTTGGATCTATAGAGGAGGATTAGGGAACCACCTTGGATCTATAGAGGAGGATTAGGGAACCACCTTGGATCTATAGAGGAGGATTAGTGAACGACCTTGGATCTATAGAGGAGGATTAGGGAACGACCTTGGATCTATAGAGGAGGATTAGGGAACGACCCCAAGGTTCTGACCCTTTCTCTTCTCTCTGTCTCCTCCTCAGCCTCCTCTGGTCCAGGCCGTCTTCAATGGAGACCCTGAGGAGATACGCATGCTCATCTACAAATCGGAAGACATCAACGCTCTGGTAAGACCACCAGACATGTTCCATTCACATACTTCCATGCTCCAGATCAGAGGAAATGCTGAATAAAACAGTCCTACTATTTCCTCTCTCTGTGCACTTCCTGTGTGGGCCAGGGGTCAGTATGGGAAAAAGGTCCAACCAGTATTTATTTACAACAGCACAAGGATATTGTTAGCTGCTCCAGCAGGACAGGACATATGCTGGTCCCAACCCTCATTCTCTTTCCTGGGTGTTTAGTCTCTTCTATGGGCTGTTGGCTGCTATAAGAAGCACTACTATGAAAACTTTGTCTTTGTCCAGTTTACATGTGTTTTTTGTTTGAGAGTCAGTGGAGGGCTGGGCCAGATGGATTTGAGGGGTTGTTTTGTGTGCTAACTGGCAAGTGGCCACAGGGACAATGGATGTTTTGGCACAGCGCTGTAACACAGCCAGTACCCATAGGCTTAGCTCATCCCATAGGATGCTGACTGTTAGATCCTCTTCTCTGCCTGGCCAGCTCTGTGTCCATTCCAAGCTAACTGTCCTATTAATGGCCTCTGGCAGTGTTTCCCTCGCCATTGTATACTGAACAAAGATTTTACTGAGTTACAGTTCATATGAGGAAATCAGTCAATTTAAATAAATTAATTAGGCCTTAATCTATGGATTTCAAAAGACAGGGAATACAGATATGTTGGTCACAGATACCTTAAAAATGGGCCTCATAATAGGCCTCAGGATCTCATCACGGTATTTCTGTGCATTTAAATTGCCATCGATATAATGCAATTGTGGTCGCTGTCCGTAGCTTATGCCTGCCCATACCATAGCCCCACAGCCACAATGGGGCACTCTGTTCACAACGTTGACATCAGCAAACCGCTCGCCCACACAACGCCATAAACATGGTCTGCGGTTGTGAGGCCAGTTGGATCTACTGTCAAATTCTCTAAAACGATGTTGGAGGTGGCTTATGGTAGAGAAATGAACATTCAATGATCTGGCAACAGCTCTGGTGGACATTCCTGCAGTCAACATGTCAATTGCACCCTCCCTTGAGACATCTGTGGCATTGTGTTGTGTGACAAAACTGCACATTTTAAAGTTGCCTTTTATTGCCCCAGCACAAGGTGCAACTGTGTAATCATTATAAAAAATAAAACAATTATTTACCTTTTATTGAACTAGGCAAGTCAGTTACGAACAAATTCTTATTTACAATGACGGCCTACACCGGCCAAACCCAGACAACGCTGGGCCAATTGTGCACCGCCCTATGGGACTCCCAATCAAGGCCGGTTGTGATACAGCCTGGAATCGAACCAGGGTGTCTGTAGTGACGCCTCTAGCTCTGAGATGCAGTGCCTTAGAACACTGTGCCACTCGGGATGATCATGCTGTTTAATCAGCTTCCTGATATTAATCAGCTTCCTGAAATGTCAGGGCGATGGATTATCTTGGCAAATGAGAAATGCACACTAACAGGGATGCAAACAAATTTGTGCACAAAGTTTGAGAGAAATAAGCTTTTTGTGCATATGAAACATGTCTAGGATCTTTTATTTCAGCTCATGAAACATGGGACCATCACTTTACATGTTTCATTTATATTTTAGTTCAGTGGGGTTGGGTTGGGCTCTTATTATAACTCTGTATAACTCGGTTGCCTCTTGCCTAAAATAATCTGACTTCAGTTGGTTTAAATTGAAAAGTACCCGTGCTCCTGGATGATGCACACACACACACATATCAAATATATAGCGTAACCCTACGAAGGCTGCCTGTAACTCTCTCTCTCTCTGTCAGGATGCAGAGAAGCGCACCCCGCTCCATGCTGCAGCCTTCCTGGGTGATGCTGAGATCACTGAGCTTCTTATCCTCTCCGGTAAACCAACCCCCCCATCTTTCTCCTCACACTCTATCCCCCTGCTTTACAGCCTTAGCTATAATAACACAATGCAGTTTAAATAGATAGTAGAAAGTAGCTTTTATCACAGATTGCTTGGACAATGTGTCTTTTTACTCTCACTACCTCCCTGCTAATGCCAGATGATATCTATCTATCTATCTATCTATCTATCTATCTATCTATCTATCTATCTATCTATCTATCTATCTATCTATCTATCTATCTATCTATCTATCTATCTATCTATCTGTCTGTCTGTCTGTCTGTCTGTCTGTCTGTCTGTCTGTCTCTGTCTCTGTCTGTCTCTGTCTCTGTCTCTCTGTCTGTCTGTTTGTCTCTCTCTCTCTGTCGCTCTCTCAATTCAATTGCTTTATTGGCATGGGAAACATGTGTTAACATTGCCAAAGCAGGTGAGGTAGATAATATATAAAGTGAAATAAAAATGAACAATAAACATTACACATACAGAAGTTTCAAAACAATAAAGACATTACAAATGTCATATTATATATATACGGTGTTTTAACAATGTACAAATGGTTAAAGGACACAAGATAAAATAAATAAGCATAAATATGGGTTGTATTTACAATGGTGTTTGTTCTTCACTGGTTGCCCTTTTCTCGTGGCAACAGGTCACAAATCTTGCTGCTGTGATGGCACACTGGAATTTCACCCAGTAGATATGGGAGTTTTCCAAAATTGGATTTGTTTTCGAATTCTTTGTGGATCTGTGTAATCTGAAGGAAATATGTCTCTCTAATATGGTCATACATTGGGCAGGAGGTTAGGAAGTGCAGCTCAGTTTCCACCTCATTTTGTGGGCAGTGTGCACATAGCCTGTCTTCTCTTGAGTGCCAGGTCTGCCTACGGCGGCCTTTCTCAATAGCAAGGCTATGCTCACTGAGTCTGTACATAGTCAAAGCTTTCCTTAAGTTTGGGTCAGTCACAGTGGTCAGGTATTCTGCCGCTGTGTACTCTCTGTGTAGGGCCAAATAGCATTCTAGTTTGCTCTGTTTTTTTGTTAATTCTTTCCAATATGTCAAGTAATTATCTTTTTGTTTTCTCATGATTTGGTTGGGTCTAATTGTGCTGTTGTCCTGGGGCTCTGTAGGGTGTGTTTGTGTTTGTGAACAGAGCCCCAGGACCAGCTTGCTTAGGGGACTCTTCTCTAGGTTCACCTCTCTGTAGGTGATGGCTTTGTTATGGAAGGTTTGGAAATCACTTCCTTTTCGGTGGTTATAGAATTTAACGTCTCTTTTCTGGATTTTGATAATTAGTGGGTATCGGCCTAATTCTGCTCTGCATGCATTATTTGGTGTTCTACGTTGTACAAGGAGGATATTTTTGCAGAATTTTGCGTGCAGAGTCTCAATTTGGTGTTTGTCCCATTTTGTGAAGTCTTGGTTGGTGAGCGGACCCCAGACCTCACAACCATAAAGGGCAATGGGCTCTATGACTGATTCAAGTATTTTTAGCCAAATCCTAATTGGTATGTTGAAATTTATGTTCCTTTTGATGGCATAGAATGCCCTTCTTGCCTTGTCTCTCAGATCGTTCACAGCTTTGTGGAAGTTACCTGTGGCGCTGATGTTTAGGCCAAGGTATGTATAGTTTTTTGTGTGCTCTAGGGCAACAGTGTCTAGATGGAATTTGTATTTGTGGTCCTGGTGACTGGACCTTTTTTGGAACACCATTATTTTGGTCTTACTGAGATTTACTGTTAGGGCCCAGGTCTGACAGAATCTGTGCATAAGATCTAGGTGCTGCTGTAGGCCCTCCTTGGTTGGTGACAGAAGCACCAGATCATCAGCAAACAGCAGACATTTGACTTCGGATTCTAGTAGGGTGAGGCCGGGTGCTTCAGACTTTTCTAGTGCCCGTGCCAATTCGTTGAAAAATATGTTGAAGAGGGTGGGGCTTAAGCTGCATCCCTGTCTCACCCCACGACCCTGTGTGAAGAAATGTGTGTTTTTTGCCAATTTTAACCGCACACTTGTTGTTTGTAAACATGGATTTTATAATGTCGTATGTTTTACCCCCAACACCACTTTCCATCAGTTTGTATAGCAGACCCTCATGCCAAATTGAGTCGAAGGCTTTTTTGAAATCAACAAAGCATGAGAAGACTTTGCCTTTGTTTTGGTTTGTTTGGTTGTCAATTAGGGTGTGCAGGGTGAATACATGGTCTGTTGTACGGTAATTTGGTAAAAAGCCAATTTGACATTTGCTCAGTACATTGTTTTCATTGAGGAAATGTACGAGTCTGCTGTTAATGATAATGCAGAGGATTTTCCCAAGGTTACTGTTGACGCATATACCACGGTAGTTATTGGGGTCAAATGTGTCTCCACTTTTGTGGATTGGGGTGATCAGTCCTTGGTTCCAAATATTGGGGAAGATGCCAGAGCTAAGGATGAGATCTCTCTCTCTCTCTCTCTCTCTCTCTCTCTCTCTCTCTCTCTCTCTCTCTCTCTCTCTCTCTCTCTCTCTCTCTCTCTCTCTCTCTCTCTCTCTCTCTCTCTCTCTCTCTCTCTCTCTCTCTCTCTCTCTCTCTCTCTCTCTCTCTCTCTCTATCTATCTATCTATCTATCCCTTTCTATCTCTCTCTAGGGGCACGGGTCAACGCCAAAGACAGTATGTGGCTCACCCCTCTCCACCGTGCGGTGGCATCCTGTAGTGAGGTGGGTCAGTGGACACACACACACACACACACACACACACACACACACACATTGCACAGGATCTACTCATGCGTGAGCGTACTGTGGCCCTGACACACACACACGCACGCACACACACACACACACACACACACACACACACACACACACACACACACACACACACACACACACACACACACACACACACACACCACACACAGTGACAGGCAGCAAACAGCATGGCGACACATTCTTAGGGACCCATGCTGAGACACAGGCGGTAAGAAGCTAAACAGCCTAAAAAGAACAGCAGGATCTGTGGTGGAGAGGAGAGGACATGACAGGACAGGAGAGCAGAGCAGAGGAGCGGAGAGGAGCTGAGCTGAGAGGAGCTGAGCGGAGAGGAGTGGAGCTGAGAGGAGCTGAGTGGAGAGGAGCTGAGCGGAGAGGAGAGGAGCTGAGAGGAGAGGAGAGGAGCTGAGAGGAGAGGAGCTGAGAGGAGAGGAGCTGAGAGGAGAGGAGCTGAGAGGAGAGGAGCTGAGCGGAGAGGAGCGGAGCTGAGAGGAGAGGAGCTGAGCTGAGAGGAGTGGAGAGGAGCTGAGTGGAGAGGAGCTGAGTGGAGAGGAACTGAGCTGAGTGGAGAGGAGCGGAGAGGAGAGGAACTGAGTGGAGAGGAGTGAGAGGAGAGGAGCTGAGTGGAGAGGAGCAGAGAAGAGAGGAGCTGAGCTGAGAGGAGCTGAGCGGAGAGGAGTGGAGCTGAGAGGAGAGGAGCTGAGTGGAGAGGAGCGGAGAGGAGAGGAGCTGAGAAGAGAGGAGCTGAGCTGAGAGGAGTGGAGAGGAGCTGAGTGGAGAGGAGCTGAGTGGAGAGGAACTGAGCTGAGTGGAGAGGAGCGGAGAGGAGAGGAACTGAGTGGAGAGGAGTGAGAGGAGAGGAGCTGAGTGGAGAGGAGCAGAGAGGAGAGGAGCTGAGTGGAGAGGAGAGGAGCTGAGTAGAGAGGAGCTGAGCGGAGAGGAGCTGAGCGGAGAGGAGCTGAGCGGAGAGGACTGCACACTTAGCTATAATCACCAATCTGACCATCGTCCACCACTCTCTGCTCTGTGTGCCAGTCAGTTAGGAATGCATTAGCAGTAGCACACAGCATAGAAACCAGACCCATAACAGAGTCATAGCAATCTGTCAACACAGCCAACACAATACCTTGTGTCAGTCCCCTGGATTCAATCTAGGGTAGCTTAGGATCGACTCACTCACTAATGTGTGTGCCTGTGTATGAACTTAGAATATGTGCATCTCAGTATATGTCTATAAATGAATGCATATGTTTATTGAATGTCTCTAGTTGTTGAATATGTCCTTCTCTGTTGAGAAAGGTATGTAAAGGTAACTGGCAAAAATAATGGAAACACCAGAGTAAATGAGGGTTCTGGCAGCTCTGTTATTGTATGGGATTCATTTTCCTGGAATGGTTTAGCTCCCGAGGAGCTGGCGAGGAGAGCCCCAGAGGACAACGTGGGCTAGGTGCTTACGGTCTCCATGGAGGACGTACTGAAGGGAAGACATTCATTTTCAATCTCCCTCTAGCTCAGACCGCTACCTCCACCTGCTTCAAGATGTCCACTATCATCCCCGTGCCCAAGAAAGGGAAAGTAACTGAACTGAATGACTACCGTCCCGAAGCACTCACCTCCGTCATGATGAAGTGCTTCGAGAGTCTAGTCAAAGACCACATCACCTCCTCCCTCCCTGACACACTCAACCCTCTCCAATTCACCTCCTTGCTCCCTGACACACTCAACCCTCTCCAATTCACCTCCTCCCTCCCTGACACACTCAACCCTCTCCAATTCACCTCCTCCCTCCCTGACACACTCAACCCTCTCCAATTCACCTCCTTGCTCCCTGACACACTCAACCCTCTCCAATTCACCTCCTCCCTCCCTGAGACACTCAACTCTCTCCAATTTGCCTACCGCCCTGACAGATCCACAGGTGACGCAATTGCCATTGCACTGCAAGCTACCCTCACCCACCTGGACAAGAGGAATGCATTTGTGACGATGCTGTTCATCGCCTACAGCTCAACCTTCAATACCATAGTGCCCTCTAAGCTCACCACAAAGCTCACGGCCCTGGGACTGAACTCCTCCCTTTGCAGCTGGGTCGTGGACTTCCTGATGGACCACCCCCAGGTGGTGAAGTTAGGCAACTTTACCTCCTCAACACTGATTCTCAACAAGGGGGACCCAGAAGGGTGCGTCCTCAGTCCCCTCCCGTACTCCCATGACTGCGTGGCTTCACACAGTTCCAACTCCATCATCAAGTTTGCTGACGACACCACAGTAGTAGGTCAAATCAAATCAAATTGTATTGGTCACATACCCGTGTTTAGCAGATGTTATTGCGGGTGTAGCAAAATGCTTGTGCTTCTAGCTCCGACAGTGCAGTAATATCTAACAAGTAATATCTAACAAATTACACAACATATACCCAATACACACAAACCTAAGTAGGAATGAATTAAGACTATATACATATGGACTAGCGATGTCAGAGTGGAACAGACTAAGATACGGTAGAATAGTATAGAAAACAGTATATACATATGAGATGAGTAATACCAGATCTGTAAATTCCTTAAAGTGGCCAGTGATTTCTAGTCTATGCCTATAGGCAGCAGCCTCTAATGTGCAAGTGATGGCTGTTTAACAGTCTGATGGCCTTGAGATAGAAGCTGTTTTTCAGTCTCTCGGTCCCAGCTTTGATGCACCTGTACTGACCTCGCCTTCTGGATGATAGCAGGGTGAACAAGCAGTGGCTCTGTGGTAGATGTCCTTGATGATCTTTTTGGCCTTCCTGTGACATCGGGTGTTGTTGGTGTCCTGTAGGGCGGGTAGATTGCCCCCCGTAATTCGTTGGGTAGACCGTACCACCATCCGGAGAGATTTGTGGTTGCGGGCGGTGCAGTTGCCGTACCAGGCTGTGATACAGCCCGACAGGATGTTTTCAATTGTGCATCTGTAAAAGTTTGTGAGGGTTTTAGGTGGAAAGCTACATTTCTTTAGGCTCCTGAGGAGCCTCTGTTGCACCTTCTTCACCACACTGTCTGTGTGGGTGGTCCATTTCAGTTTGTCAGTGATGTGTATGCCAAGGAACTTGAAGTTTTCCACCTTCTCCACTGCGGTCCCATCGATGTACAGTTGAAGTGGGAAATTTACTTACACTTAGGTTGTAGTCATTAAAACCACTCCACAAATTTCTTGTTAACAAACTAGAGTTTTGGCAAGTCAGATAGGACATCTAAACATTTTTTCCAAACATTTCCAAACATTTTTTACAGACAGATTATTTCACTTATAATTCACTGAATGACAATTCCAGTGGGTCAGAAGTTTACATACACTAAGTGACTGTGCCTTTAAACAGCTTGGAAAATTCCATAAAATTATGTAATGGCTTTAGAAGCTTCTGATAGGCTAATTGACATAATTTGAGTCAATTGGAGATGTACCGAAAATTGTAGACCTCCACAAGTCTGGTTCATCCTTGGGAGCAATTTCAAATGCCTGGTATCACGTTCATCTGTACAAACAATAGTACGCAAGTGTAAACACCATGGGACCACGCAGCCGTCATACTGCTCAGGAAGGAGACCCGCTCAGTCTCCTAGAGGTGAATGTACTTTGGTGCAAAAAGTGCAAATCAGTCCCAGAACAACAGCAAAGGACCTTGTGAAGATGCTGGAGGGAACAGGTACAGTATCTATATCCACAGTAAAACGAGTCCTATATCGACATAACCTGAATGGCCGCTCAGCAAGGAAGAAGCCACTACTCCAAAACCGCCATAAAAAAGCCAGACTCCGGTTTGCAACTGCGCATGGGGACAAAGATCGTACTTTTTGGAGAATTGTCCTCTGGTCTGATGAAACAAAAATAGAACTGTTCGGCCATAATGACCATCATTATGTTTGGAGGAAATAAGGGGGACGCTTGAAAGCCGAAGAACACCATCCCAACCGTGAAGCACGGGGGTGGCAGCATCATGTTGTGGGGGTGCTTTGCTGCAGGAGGGACTGGTGCACTTCATAAAATAGATGGCATCATGAGGCGGAAAAATTATGTGGATATATTGAAGCAACATCTCAAGACATCAGTCATGAAGTTAAAGCTTGGTTGCAAATGGGTCTTCCAAATGGACAATGACCCCAAGCATACTTCCAAAGTTGTGGCAAAATGGCTCAAGGACAACAAAGTATTGGAGTGGCCATCACAAAGCCCTGACCTATATCCTATAGAACATTTGTAGGTAGAACTGAAAAGGCGTGTGCGAGCAAGGAGGCCTACAAACCTGACTCAGTTAGTTACAATGCTGAGCTATAGTCAATAAACAACATTCTTACACAGGTATTCCTCTTGTCCAGATGGGATAGGACAGTGTGCAGAGTGATGGCGATGGCATCGTCTGTGGATCTATTGGGGCGGTAAGCAAATTGAAGTGGGTCTAGGGTGTCAGGTAAGGTTGAGGTGATATGATCCTTAACAAGCCTCTCTCAAAGCACTTCATGATGACAGAAGTGAGTGCTATGGGGAGATAGTAATTTAGTTCAGTTGCCTTTGCCCTCTTGGGTACAGGAACAATTGTGGCCATCTTGATACATGTGGGGACAGCAGACTGGGATAGGGAGCGATTTACTATGCCATTAAACACACCAGCCAGCTGGTCTGTGCATGCTCTGAGGACGCGGCTGGGGATGAAGTCTGGGCCGGCAGCCTTGCGAGGGTTAACATGTTTAAATGTTTTACTCACATCGGCCACAGAGGAGGAGAGCCCACAGTCCTTGGTAGCGGGCCGCGTCGGTGGCACTGTGTTATCCTCAAAGCGTGCAAAGAAGGTGTTTAGCCTGTCCGGTAACAAGACGTCCGTCTCGGCGACGTGGCTGGTTTTCCTTTTGTAGTCCGTGATTTCCTGTACTCCCTGCCACATTCTTCTCGTGTCTCAGCCCTTGAATTACGACTCCACTTTGTCTCCATACTGATGTTTAGCTTGTGTGTTTGCCTTGCCCAGTGAATAACTACGCTGTTTATATTCTGACATATTATCGTTGTTGGTCTGATTACCAACAACGACAAGACGGCCTACAGGGAGGAGGTAGGCTGGGCGCTCCGGCATCCTCATCAACGGGGCCGCTGTGGAGACAGTCAAAAACGTCAAGATTATCAGCATGCACATCTCCGAGAAGCTGAAATGGTCAAACCACACAGACACCATGGTGAAGAAGGCACGTCAGCGACTCGTCAACCTAAGGATGCTGAAGAAATTTGTCCTGTCCCAGAGGGACTTCACAGTGTTCTATAGAGTACCATCGAGAGCATACTGTCAGACTGCATCACAGCCTGATAAGGCAACTCCACCGCCGCGGACCACAAGGTGCTAGAGAGGATGGTGCGCTCAGCCGAGCTCATCAATTGGGTGCACACTGCCTGCCCTCCAGAACACCTACAACACCAGGTGTTGCAAGAAGGTCAAGAAGATCATCAGGAACCTCAGGAAACCAGAGGTTGACCTGTTCTCCCCGCTTCCTTCACTCAGATGCGGGCAATACAGGAGCATCAGGGCGATAACTGGAATACTGGCCAATAGCTTCTACCCTCAGACCATCAGGCTGCTGAATAGCCACTAGGCCATTTGTGGCCTGCTGGAGGTCATTTTGCAGGGCTCTGGCAGTGCTCCTCTTGCTCCTCCTTGCACAAAGGCGGAGGTAGCGGTCCTGCTGCTGGGTTGTTGCCCTCCTACGGCCTCCTCCACGTCTCCTGATGTACTGCCCTGTCTCCCGGTAGCGCCTCCATGCTCTGGACACTACGCTGACAGACACAGCAAACCTTCTTGCCACAGCTCGCATTGATGTGCCATCCTGGATGAGCTGCACTACCTGAGCCACTTGTGTGGGTTGTAGACTCTCATGCTACCACTAGAGTGAAAGCACTGCCAGCATTCAAAAGTGACCAAAACATCAGCCAGGAAGCATAGGAACTGAGAAGTGGTCTGTGGTCACCACCTGCAGAACCACTCCTTCATTGGGGGTGTCTTGCTAATTGCCTATAATTTCCACCTGTTGTCTATTCCATTTGCACAACAGCATGTGAAATGTATTGTCAATCAGTGTTGCTTCCTAAGTGGACAGTTTGATTTCACAGAAGTGTGATTGACTTGGAGTTAGATTGTGTTGTTTAAGTGTTATTATTGTTATTATTATTGTAATTATTATTATTGTTATTATTATTATTTATGTATTATTGTTATTATTATTATTGTTATTGTTGTTATGATTGATTATTATTATTATTGTTGTTGTTACTATCCATATTTTGACCAGCACTGTTGGAGTCCGGAGCATAAGATTTTCACTGTACCCTGCAGTTATATCTGCATCCCTGTGCATGTGACTAATAAACTCAATCTAATCTAAACTCTAATGTAATCTACTTAACCCGTTAGAGGGCAAGGTAAAGGCCAATAAATACATTCTGAGGGACCTTCAACCTATGGTGAATTATTTTTATCCTGATGGGAGTGGATGACAATCCCCGATCCACAGGGAACAAGGTCACTGAATGGTTTGATGAGCATGAAACGATGTAAACCATATGCCATGGATGTCTCAGTCACCAGATCTCAACCCAATTGAACACTTATGGGAGATTCTGGAGCGGTGCCTGAGACAGAGTTTTCCACCACCATCAACAAAACCAAATGATGTAATTCTGGTGGAAGAATGGTGTCGCATCCCTCCAATAGAGTTCCAGAGACTAGTATAATCTAGACCAAAGGTGCATTGAAACTGATCTGGCGGCTCGTGGCCCAGCGCCCTACTAAGACTCTGTATGTTGGTGTTTCCTTTATTTTGGCAGTTACCTGTACATTCATGAGTGTTCAGAGGCATTTCCTGTATACATGTTCTTCTGTCTATGCTGTTAACACACGTCTCCTACAAACACACACACACACAAACACACACACACACACACACACACACACACACACACACACACACACACACACACACACACACACACACACACACACACACACACACACACACAGTCTCTACTCTCCTGCTGTTCTAACACACTCTGCTCTTCAGGAGGCGGTTCGTGTGCTGATCCGTCACTCTGCTGATGTGAACGCGCGGGATAAGAACTGGCAGACGCCGCTTCACGTTGCCGCTGCCAACAAGGCCCTGCGCTGCGCTGAGGTCATCATCCCGCTGCTGAGCAGCGTCAACGTGTCGGACCGCGGGGGGCGCACCGCCCTGCATCACGCCGCCCTCAACGGGCACACCGAGGTACTGTAGGCGGCGGGGTCTCTTTTCACATCTCTTATTCACATCTCTTATTCACATCTCTTATTCACGTCCGTACGTATAGTCAGTTAGCCCCAGGCCCAATTCAGGAAGTGAACTGAAATTCTAATTCCAAATTGGAAATGCAATTTACCCCAACCCTCACATGCTCAGTCCCAAATATACCCCTAGTGATACTATCACCTAGGCTCACTAGTGAGTGACAACAATTGTATTAAAATATTGTTGTGTCCAGAAATAACACTCCCACACAAGCGTCATGATAGGTGGTAGAGGTAAAGTCATACAGGCATATACTGGAATAATGGTTGTTTTTGCTTAAACACTAGTCAGTATTTAGAATGCTTACATAAAGAGCCTCGCCCACGCTTGGCCCCTACGAGGGACGCATGCACACGCACACACACACCTGAGTCACCACTGGCTGCCTGCTGAGACTGACACACACCGCTCACATACTCTCTCTCTTTCTTCCCTCTATTTCAGATGGTTAACCTGCTGCTGGCTAAGGGAGCCAACATCAATGCCTTCGATAAGAAAGATGGCCGCGCGTTGCACTGGGCGGCTTATATGGGTGAGATGTAGACATTAAGAAAGATGGCTGCGCCCTGCACTGGGCGGCTTATATGGGTGAGATGTAGACATTAAGAAAGATGGCCGCGCGTTGCACTGGGCGGCTTATATGGGTGAGATGTAGACATTAAGAAAGATGGCCGCGCGTTGCACTGGGCGGCTTATATGGGTGAGATGTAGACATTAAGAAAGATGGCCGCGCGTTGCACTGGGCGGCTTATATGGGTGAGATGTAGACATTAAGAAAGATGGCTGTGCCCTGCACTGGGCGGCTTATATGGGTGAGATGTAGACATTAAGAAAGATGGCCGTGCGTTGCACTGGGCGGCTTATATGGGTGAGATGTAGACATTAAGAAAGATGGCTGCGCCCTTCCCCGGGTGTCTTATATGGGTGAGATGTAGACATTAAGAAAGATGGCTGCGCCCTTCCCCGGGTGTCTTATATGGGTGAGATGTAGACATTAAGAAAGATGGCTGCGCCCTTCCCCGGGTGACTTATATGGGTGAGATGTAGACATTAAGAAAGATGGCCGCGCCCTTCCCCGGGTGTCTTATATGGGTGAGACATGTAGACATTAAGAAAGATGGCCGCGCCCTTCCCCGAGTGACTTATATGGGTGAGACATGTAGACATTAAGAAAGATGGCTGTGCCCTGCACCGGTTGACTTATGTGGGTGAGATGTAGACATTAAGAAAGATGGCTGCGCCCTTCCCCGGGTGACTTATATGGGTGAGATGTAGACATTAAGAAAGATGGCCGCGCCCTTCCCCGAGTGACTTATATGGGTGAGACATGTAGACATTAAGAAAGATGGCTGTGCCCTGCACCGGTTGACTTATATGGGTGAGATGTAGACATTAAGAAAGATGGCCGCGCCCTTCCCCGGGTGTCTGATATGGGTGAGACATGTAGACATTAAGAAAGATGGCCGCGCCCTGCACCGGGTGACTTATATGGGTGAGACATGTAGACATTAAGAAAGATGGCCGCGCCCTTCCCCGAGTGACTGATATGGGTGAGACATGTAGACATTAAGAAAGATGGCCGCGCCCTGCACTGGGTGACTTATATGGGTGAGATGTAGACATTAAGAAAGATGGCCGCGCCCTTCCCCGAGTGACTGATATGGGTGAGACATGTAGACATTAAGAAAGATGGCCGCGCCCTGCACTGGGTGACTTATATGGGTGAGATGTAGACATTAAGAAAGATGGCCGCGCCCTTCCCCGAGTGACTGATATGGGTGAGATGTAGACATTAAGAAAGATGGCCGCGCCCTTCCCCGGGTGACTTATATGGGTGAGATGTAGACATTAAGAAAGATGGCCGCGCCAATCCCCGGGTGACTTTTTGGGTGAGACATGTAGACATTAAATAGTGTCTGTGCCAAGTCTGCCTTAGGCATTCATATCATTATTTCCATTTCACGAAAGAAAATGTTTTCAGAAATCACTGAGTCACCTACTAGTCAGAGAACTGAGCCAAACAACATTGGTTGCTCTCTTCTAGGATTTCTCTTCACTACTCGTGTTGCTGAACATTTGATAGAAACATGGTTTTGAACAGTTACTTTCTTGTAAGATAACTTGATTGATTCTACAGTGAGTGTGATGATGCTCTGATGCGCCCCCTGCAGGACATCTGGATGTAGTGTGTCTGCTTGTCAGCCAGGGGGCAGAGGTCAGCTGTAAGGACAAGCGGGGTTACACCCCACTACACACGGCCGCTTCTAACGGTCAGATCGCTGTGGTCAAACACCTGCTCAACCTGGCTGTGGAGGTACGGAGACACATGCACACACACACACACACACACACACACACATGGAGGGACACACACACGGAGAGAGACACACACACGGAGAGAGACACACACACGGAGAGACACACACAGAGAGAGACACACAATCAGAGAGAGAAACACAGAGAGAGACACAATCAGAGAGACACACACATGGAGAGAGACACACATGGAGAGACACACACACGGAGAGAGACACACACATGGAGACACACACACACGGAGAGAGACACACACATGGAGAGAGACACAAACATGGAGAGACACACACACGGAGAGAGACACACACATGGAGAGACACACACACGGAGAGAGACACACACATGGAGAGAGACACACACGGAGAGAGACACACACATGGAGAGAGACACACACGGAGAGAGACACACAATCAGAGAGAGACACACACATTGAGAGAGACACACACGGAGAGAGACACACACGGAGAGAGACACACACATGGAGAGAGACACACACATGGAGAGACACACGGAGAGAGACACACACACGGAGAGAGACATACACATGGAGAGAGACACACACACGGAGAGAGACACACACACGGAGAGAGACACACACGGAGAGAGACACACACGGAGAGAGACACACACATGGAGAGAGACACACACATGGAGACACACACATGGAGAGAGACACACACACGGAGAGAGACACACACGGAGAGAGACACACACACGGAGAGACACACACACGGAGAGAGACATACACATGGAGAGACACACACACGGAGAGAGACACACACATGGAGAGAGACACACAGAGAGAGACACACACACGGAGAGACACACATGGAGAGAGACACACAGAGAGAGACACACAGAGAGAGACACACACATGTAGAGAGACACACACGGAGAGAGACACACACATGGAGAGAGACACACAGAGAGACACACACATGGAGAGAGACACACACGGAGAGAGACACACACACGGAGAGAGACACACACACGGAGAGAGACACACACACGGAGAGAGACACACACATGGAGAGAGACACACACACGGAGAGAGACACACACATGGAGAGAGACACACAGAGAGACACACACTGGAGAGAGACACACACGGAGAGAGACACACACACGGAGAGAGACATACACATGGAGAGAGACACACACACGGAGAGAGACACACACACGGAGAGAGACACACACGGAGAGAGACACACACGGAGAGAGACACACACATGGAGAGAGACACACACATGGAGACACACACATGGAGAGAGACACACACACGGAGAGAGACACACACGGAGAGAGACACACACACGGAGAGACACACACACGGAGAGAGACATACACATGGAGAGACACACACACGGAGAGAGACACACACATGGAGAGAGACACACAGAGAGAGACACACACACGGAGAGACACACATGGAGAGAGACACACAGAGAGAGACACACAGAGAGAGACACACACATGTAGAGAGACACACACGGAGAGAGACACACACATGGAGAGAGACACACAGAGAGACACACACATGGAGAGAGACACACACGGAAAGAGACACACACACGGAGAGAGACACACACACGGAGAGAGACACACACACGGAGAGAGACACACACATGGAGAGAGACACACACACGGAGAGAGACACACACATGGAGAGAGACACACAGAGAGACACACACTGGAGAGAGACACACACGGAGAGAGACACACACACGGAGAGAGACACACACACGGAGAGACACACATGGAGAGAGACACACAGAGAGAGACACACAGAGAGAGACACACACACGGAGAGACACACACACGGAGAGAGACACACATGGAGAGAGACACACAGAGAGAGACACACACATGGAGAGGGACACACACATTTAAGTAGTGTGTAGTGTGATGATGACTCGTTCTCCTCTGTGACTGCAGATAGATGAGACCAATGTGTTTGGTAACACAGCTCTGCACTTGGCCTGTTTCAACGGTCAGGATGCTGTGGTCAGTGAGCTGATAGACTACGGAGCTAACGTCAGCCAGCCCAACAACAAGGGTTTCACCCCCCTGCACTTCGCTGCAGCCTCCACCCACGGAGCCCTCTGTCTGGAGTTCCTGGTCAACAACGGGGCTGACGTCAACGTCCAGGTGAGGGTAGGGCCTAAGAGTGGTGAGAGAATGAATGGTCTCACTGAGTTTCTCTGGATCAGTGTTTCTGTATCAGACTGTTCATTCTAGAATTCAGCCCCCTGGTCTATGATGTCACTCCCAACTTTGTTCTGTCTCTCTCAGAGTCGGGATGGGAAGAGCCCCCTCCACATGACAGCGGTCCACGGCCGCTTCACTCGCTCCCAGACACTCATCCAGAATGGTAATACCTGTGTGTCTGTATGTGTGTGTGTGTGTGTGTGTGTGTGTGTGTGTGTGTGTGTGTGTGTGTGTGTGTCTGTATGTGTGTGTGTGTGTGTGTGTGTGTGTGTGTGTGTGTGTGTCTGTATGTGTGTGTGTGTGTGTGTGTCTGTATGTGTGTGTGTATGTGTGTGTGTGTGTGTGTGTGTCTGTATGTGTGTGTGTGTGTGTGTGTGTGTGTGTGTGTGTGTGTGTGTGTGTGTGTGTGTGTGTGTGTGTGTGTGTGTGTCTGTATGTGTGTGTGTGTGTGTGTGTGTATATGTATGTGTGTGTGTGTGTGTGTGTGTGTGTACAGTATGTGTGTGAGTCTGAGTTCACTAGTCTTACTGTACTGTAGGTGGGGAGATTGACAGTGTGGACAAGGAAGGGAACACTCCTCTCCACATTGCTGCTCGCTATGGTCACGAGCTCCTCATTAACACACTCATCACTAGCGGAGCTGACTGCACAAGGTATCTGTGTGTGTGTATGTGTGGGGGGGGGGGGGGATGTTTGGATCCCGTTCCTTTCACTTGTTTTATTGTAGTATAGAGGTACAGTATGACTTTATAGTAAAGACCTCTGTCTGTCTGTCTGTCTGTCTGTCTGTCTGTCTGTCTGTCTCTCTCTCTCTCTCTCTCTCTCTCTCTCTCTCTCTCTCTCTCTCACTCTCTCTCTCTCTCTCTCTCTCTCTCTCTCTCTAGACGAGGGGTCCATGGTATGTTTCCTCTGCACCTGGCTGCTATGAATGCCCACTCAGACTGCTGCCAGAAGCTGCTCTCCTCAGGTAACCTACCAGCACTGAGCCATTGGCTGCTCTCCTCAGGTAACCTACCAGCACTAAGCCATTGGCTGCTCTCCTGGTAACCTACCAGCACTAAGCCATTGGCTGCTCTCCTGGTAACCTACCAGCACTAAGCCATTGGCTGCTCTCCTGGTAACCTACCAGCACTAAGCCATTGGCTGCTCTCCTCAGGTAACCTACCAGCACTAAGCCATTGGCTGTTCTCCTCAGGTAACCTACCAGCACTAAGCCATTGGCTGCTCTCCTGGTAACCTACCAGCACTAAGCCATTGGCTGCTCTCCTCAGGTAACCTACCAGCACTAAGCCATTGGCTGCTCTCCTCAGGTAACCTACCAGCACCAAGCCATTGGCTGTTCTCCTCAGGTAACCTACCAGCACCAAGCCATTGGCTGCTCTCCTCAGGCAACCTACCAGCACCAAGCCATTGGCTGCTCTCCTCAGGTAACCTACCAGCACTAAGCCATTGGCTGTGTGTACTCTGTTTAAATAAATGGTACTTTATAAGTCAGAACAGGAACAGGAATGTCTTATTGCTGCTTCCCAATCCTACATTCCTCTACAAGGGGAACTATTCAGCCTTGGTCAGATTGGAGTCACATTGTTCCTCCAACAGCAATACAAGGCAATGGGCCTACATACACAGACAGGCAAGTGGCCTGCAGTGCATACACAGATAAAGCACGAGCCTGGTTACTCATTGCTAGCTGTCTCCCTGCAGACTAGAATATATCTTAGTGACTGCTCCTGTTGAAATCAGAGAGCTGATTGTTCAATACATACTGGCAAACTTCTATGGAGCGACCATTTTGGCTCCAGTCTGGAAGTCTCATGCTCTGTTTGATAGGAGCTGCACAGTTTCACTTGACTGTGTGGTCAGACCCATAGGGCCGGGGGGCACTGAGCTCTGTGAGGGATTTGAGGCCTCTACTGTAGGAAAGCAACAAAGGAAGGTCTTTGATGCTGAGTGATTTATTTGTGCTGAGGAGACAGCCGGCTTGAACCACAGTATTAGAGTGGTGGTTTGAGGGCAATATTCATAGTCTTCAGTATCCATGGTTGTTAACTCCTCCTCATCCTCCCCCTTTAATGACCGGAATGGTTTGACCCAGCGTACTGCGGTTCTAGGCATAGGACCAAAGTGTGACAGCGTGATGGGGATACAAATAGAACACTCTTTAACTCACAGCATGCCCTACAGTGTTTTCCTCTTCCTCTGTCTTGTGTGCTTTCAGAGTATAAATACTTATAGAAGTAGAGTATTCAACTATCTCAGCATGTGTTCTAGCCTGCCTGTCTCTCACCTTACCTCACCTTGTAATCACTGGACTCATTCTCCACTTCCCCGTCCACTGTGTCTCTCTCTCCTCCCTGGACTCATTCTCCACTTCCCCGTCCCCTGTGTCTCTCTCTCCTCCATGGACTCATTCTCCACTTCCCCGTCCCCTGTGTCTCTCTCTCCTCCATGGACTCATTCTCCACTTCCCCGTCCCCTGTGTCTCTCTCTCCTCCCTGGACTCATTCTCCACTTCCCCGTCCCCTGTGTCTCTCTCTCCTCCATGGACTCATTCTCCACTTCCCCGTCCCCTGTGTCTCTCTCTCCTCCATGGACTCATTCTCCACTTCCCCGTCCCCTGTGTCTCTCTCTCCTCCCTGGACTCATTCTCCACTTCCCCGTCCCCTGTGTCTCTCTCTCCTCCCTGGACTCATTCTCACTTCCCCGTCCCCTGTGTCTCTCTCTCCTCCCTGGACTCATTCTCCACTTCCCTGTGTCTCTCTCTCTTCCCTGGACTCATTCTCCACTTCCCCGTCCCCTGTGTCTCTCTCTCCTCCCTGGACTCATTCTCCACTTCCCCGTCCCCTGTGTCTCTCTCTCCTCCCTGGACTCATTCTCCACTTCCCCGTCCCCTGTGTCTCTCTCTCCTCCCTGGACTCATTCTCACTTCCCCGTCCCCTGTGTCTCTCTCTCCTCCCTGGACTCATTCTCCACTTCCCCGTCCCCTGTGTCTCTCTCTCCTCCCTGCTATGTGGCTGTTTGTTGCCTCCCTCCCTTGCTGCGTACATCGGCCCCTGTAGGAAGGATGTACAGCGTAATGTGTTCCCTCAGTAACGTCCCCTCGTCCTCGGCCCTGTCTGCAGGCTTCCAGATCGACACCCCTGATGCACTGGGGAGGACTTGTCTACACGCTGCCGCCGCCGGGGGGTGAGTCTCTCTCTCTCTCTCTCTCTCTCTCTCTCTCTCTCTCTCTGTCTCTCTCTCTCTCTCAATTCAATTCAATTCAATTCAATTCAAGGGCTTTATTGGCATGGGAAACATGTGTTAACATTGCCAAAGCAAGTGAGGTAGACAACATACAAAGTGAATATATAAAGTGAAAAACAACAAAAATGAACAGTAAACATTACACATACAGAGGTTTCAAAACAGTAAAGACATTACAAATGTCATATTATATATATCTATCTCTCTCTCTCTCTGTCTCTCTCTCTCTCTCTGTCTCTCTTTCTCTCTCTTTCTCTCTCTCTATCTCTTTCTCTCTCTCTCTCTCACGCACTCTCACTCTCGCCCTCTCTCTCTCTCTCTCTCTCTCTCTCTCTCTCTCTCTCTCTCTCTCTCTCTCTCCCTGTTTGTGTGTGTCTGATGAAATTAAGAGAAATACCCACACACTGTTTTGTATGCTCCTGTGTAGTTTATTTCAACATTTCTGTCAGAAGGGCTTCATCAGGTGTTTGTCGTCTGTTGGTGTCTATGTAGTTCTCTTTCTGGCACTGCACTCTTCAAAACACAATTTGTCATGATTCTACAACTGCTCCCTCTCCCCCTGTCCCGTTCTGCAGTAATGTGGAGTGTGTGAAGTTGCTTCTGAGCAGCGGTGGGGACCACAACCGGAGGGACAAGTGTGGTAGGTGAGTTCTCTTGGAGCACAGGTAGAAGGGTGGGCAGGTCTGAAGTAAGGGAAGATGAACAGGGCCTTAGTGGGACAGTGAATTGATGTGTATAGATGATGTTGAAAGCTGGTTCTAACTGGGAACTAAATGGAGACAAGGACTTCCTCTCTCCAGTTCCTGTGTAGGTGTGTTTGTGTGGCCAGAGTAATTTCCCCTCAACTCTGACTCAACATTTGATCAAATCAAAGTTTATTGGTCGCGTACACAGATGAGCAGGTGCTATGGCAGGTGCAGTGAAATGCTTATGTTACTAGCTCCAACAAAACATTAGAATGTCTCGCAAATACACAAATTATAGAAGAAATCCAAACAATCAAAGTTAGATATATTAGTGAGCATGTGTGAGAATGCAGAATATTAATATGTGCTGTGTATAGACAGTATATCAGTATTTCATCATACTAATATTGAGTTGCAACCCCCCCTTTTTCCCTCAGAACAGCCTCAAGTCGTGGCATCTACATGGTGTCAAAATTGTTCCACAGGGATGCTGGCCCATGTTGACTCCAATGATTCCCACAGTTGTGTCAAGTTGACTGGATGTCCTTTGGGTGGTGGAACATTCTTGATACACACGGGAAACTGTTGAGTGTGAAAAACCCAGCAGCGTTGCAGTTCTTGACACAAACCGGTGTGCCTGGCACCTACTACCATACCCTGTTCAAAGGCACTTAAATATTTTGTCTTGCCCATTCACCCTCTGAATGGCACACATACACAATTCATGTCTCGATTGTCTCAAGGCTTAAAAATCCTTCTTTAACCTGTTTCCTCTCCTTCATCTACACTGATTGAAGTTGATTTCGATAAAGGATCACAGCTTTCACCTGGATTCACCTGGTCAGTCTGTCATGTTAAAGAGCAGGCGTTCTTAAAGCTGCAATATCAAATCACTGTGGATGGAACTTTTTGGACGACCCAACCAAATTCATATAGAAAAGGGCGTAATAGATCGGTCATTCTCATTGAAAGAAGCGGTAGATGAGTTCTATGTGCTCTCTTTGTATGTTTCCCATTTGAGTTTTTTCAGTTTTGTTCACCAGCCTCAAACAGCTGATAATACATTACTGTTGGTGATGGGAAGTAGATTTCACAGCGGTTTAGACGGTACAATGATTCACACAAATACACCTGCTTGTTTTGTCATATAAACTGACATGAGGCGAACTATTAGAATATAGGAACCAGGAAATGGCAGAACCATTTCTGCATAGTGCGTCTTTAATGTTTTGTATACTCAGTGTACATACACAGTGAGAGAACAACAGTATATAAACAGAATATGAGGTGACCAGTGTTCAATGGCTCTATATTAGGGCTGGGAATTGCCAGGGACCTCACGATAGGATATTGTCACTGTACTTAGGTGCCGATGCGATATGTTTTGTGATTCGATACAATGATTTTATTGTGATTTGATGTGACAGTCTGATGTTCTGGGGATAGAAGCTGTTTAACAGTCTGATGTTCTGTGGATAGAAGCTGTTTCTCAGTCTGATGGTCTGGGGATAGAAGCTGTTTCTCAGTCTGATGGTCTGGGAATAGAAGCTGTTTCTCAGTCTGATGGCCTGGGGATAGAAGCTGTTTAACAGTCTGATGTTCTGGGGATAGAAGCTGTTTCTCAGTCTCTCGGTCCCAGCTTTGATGCACCCGTACTGTCTCTGTCTGTTAGATGGTAGCAGAGGGAACAGACCGTGGCTCAGGTGGCTGAGGTTCTTAATGATCTTCTTGACCTTCCTTTGACACAGTCCTGTAAATGCCCTGGAGGGCAGGCAGCATGGCCCCAGTGATGCGTTGGGCTGACCACGCCTCCCTCTGGAGAGCCATGCGGTTGAGGGCGATGCAGTTGTCGTACCATGCAGTGATACAGCCCGACAGAATGCTCTCAATGGTTCATCTGTAGAAGTTCCTGAGGGTCTTAGGGGGAATGCCAAATTTCGGCAGTTGTGCCTTCTTCACCACGGTGTCAGTGTGCCCTCTGTGTTGAGGATCAGCATAGTGGAGGTGTTGTTGTCTACCCTCTGTGTTGAGGATCAGCATAGTGGAGGTGTTGTTGCCTAGCTACCCTCTGTGTTTAGGATCAGCATAGTGGAGGTGTTGTTGTCTACCCTCTGTGTTTAGGATCAGCATAGTGGAGGTGTTGTTGTCTACCCTCTGTGTTGAGGATCAGCATAGTGGAGGTGTTGTTGTCTACCCTCTGTGTTGAGGATCAGCATAGTGGAGGTGTTGTTGCCTAGCTACCCTCTGTGTTTAGGATCAGCATAGTGGAGGTGTTGTTGTCTGCCCTCTGTGTTGAGGATCAGCATAGTGGAGGTGTGTGTTGTCTACCCTCTGTGTTGAGGATCAGCATAGTGGAGGTGTGTGTTGTCTACCCTCTGTGTTGAGGATCAGCATAGGGGAGGTGTTGTTGCCTAGCTACCCTCTGTGTTTAGGATCAGCATAGTGGAGGTGTTGTTGTCTGCCCTCTGTGTTGAGGATCAGCATAGTGGAGGTGTGTGTTGTCTACCCTCTGTGTTGAGGATCAGCATAGTGGAGGTGTTGTTGTCTACCCTCTGTGTTGAGGATCAGCATAGTGGAGGTGTTGTTGTGCCTTCACCATGGTGTCGGTGTGGTGGAATGTTTTCAGGTCATCAGTGAATTTGAAGCTTTTGACCCTCTCCACTGTGGCCCTCTCGATGTGGATGGGGCCGTACTCTCTCTGCTGTCTCCTGTAATCCACCATCAGCTCCTCTGTTTGTTTACGTTGAGGGAGAGGTTCTTTTCCTGGCACCACTCCACCAGGGCCCTCACCTCCTCCCTGTATACTGTCTCATCATTGTTGGTAATCAGACCTACCACTGTTGTGTCGGCAGCAAACTTGTTGATTGAGTTAGAGACGTGCATGGCCATGCAGCCGTGGGTGAACAAAGAGTACAGGAGAGGGCTGAGCACACACCCCTGTGGGCCTCTGTGTTGAGGATCAGCACAGTGGAGGTGTTGTTGTCTACCCTCTGTGTTGAGGATCAGCGCAGTGGAGGTGTTGTTGTCTACCCTCTGTGTTGAGGATCAGCATAGTGGAGGTGTTGTTGCCTAGCTACCCTCTGTGTTGAGGATCAGCATAGTGCAGGTGTTGTTGCCTAGCTACCCTCTGTGTTGAGGATCAGCATAGTGGAGGTGTTGTTGCCTAGCTACCCTCTGTGTTGAGGATCAGCATAGTGGAGGTGTTGTTGTCTACCCTCTGTGTTTAGGATCAGCATAGTGGAGGTGTTGTTGCCTAGCTACCCTCTGTGTTGAGAATCAGCGTAGTGGAGGTGTTGTTGCCTAGCTACCCTCTGTGTTGAGAATCAGCGTAGTAGAGGTGTTGTTGCCTAGCTACCCTCTGTGTTGAGGATCAGCATAGTGGAGGTGTTGTTGCCTAGCTACCCTCTGTGTTGAAGATCAGCATAGTGGAAGTGTTGTTGCCTAGTTACCCTCTGTGTTGAAGATCAGCATAGTGGAAGTGTTGTTGCCTAGCAACCCTCTGTGTTGAGGATCAGCATAGTGGAGGTGTTGTTGCCTAGCTACCCTCTGTGTTGAAGATCAGCATAGTGGAGGTGTTGTTGCCTAGCAACCCTCTGTGTTGAGGATCAGCATAGTGGAGGTGTTGTTGCCTAACCTCTGTGTTGAGGATCAGCATAGTGGAGGTGTTGTTGCCTAACCTCTGTGTTGAGAATCAGCATAGTGGAGGTGTTGTTGTCTACCCTCTGTGTTGAGAATCAGCATAGTAGAGGTGTTGTTGCCTAACCTCTGTGTTGAGAATCAGCATAGTGGAGGTGTTGTTGCCTAGCAACCCTCTGTGTTGAGGATCAGCATAGTGGAGGTGTTGTTGCCTAACAACCCTCTGTGTTGAGAATCAGCATAGTGGAGGTGTTGTTGCCTAACCTCTGTGTTGAGAATCAGCATAGTGGAGGTGTTGTTGCCTAGCTACCCTCTGTGTTTAGGATCAGCACAGTGGAGGTGTTGTTGCCTAACCTCTGTGTTGAGAATCAGCATAGTGGAGGTGTTGTTGCCTAGCAACCCTCTGTGTTGAGGATCAGCATAGTGGAGGTGTTGTTGCCTAGCAACCCTCTGTGTTGAGAATCAGCATAGTGGAGGTGTTGTTGCCTAACCTCTGTGTTGAGGATCAGCATAGTGGAGGTGTTGTTGTCTAACCTCTGTGTTGAGAATCAGCATAGTGGAGGTGTTGTTGCCTAGCAACCCTCTGTGTTGAGGATCAGCATAGTGGAGGTGTTGTTGCCTAACAACCCTCTGTGTTGAGAATCAGCATAGTGGAGGTGTTGTTGCCTAACCTCTGTGTTGAGAATCAGCATAGTGGAGGTGTTGTTGCCTAACCTCTGTGTTGAGGATCAGCATAGTGGAGATGTTGTTGCCTAACCTCTGTGTTGAGAATCAGCATAGTGGAGGTGTTGTTGCCTAACCTCTGTGTTGAGGATCAGCATAGTGGAGGTGTTGTTGCCTAACCTCTGTGTTGAGAATCAGCATAGTAGAGGTGTTGTTGCCTAACCTCTGTGTTGAGAATCAGCATAGTAGAGGTGTTGTGGCCTAACCTCTGTGTTGAATATCAGCATAGTGGAGGTGTTGTTGCCTAACCTCTGTGTTGAGAATCAGCATAGTAGAGGTGTTGTTGCCTAACCTCTGTGTTGAGAATCAGCATAGTAGAGGTGTTGTGGCCTAACCTCTGTGTTGAATATCAGCATAGTGGAGGTGTTGTTGCCTAACCTCTGTGTTGAGAATCAGCATAGTGGAGGTGTTGTTGCCTAGCTACCCTCTGTGTTGAGGATCAGCATAGTAGAGGTGTTGTTGCCTAACCTCTGTGTTGAGAATCAGTATAGTAGAGGTGTTGTGGCCTAACCTCTGTGTTGAGGATCAGCATAGTGGAGGTGTTGTTGTCTACCCTCTGTGTTGAGAATCAGCATAGTAGAGGTGTTGTTGCCTAGCTACCCTCTGTGTTGAGAATCAGCATAGTGGAGGTGTTGTTGCCTAACCTCTGTGTTGAGAATCAACATAGTGGAGGTGTTGTTGCCTAGCTACCCTCTGTGTTGAGGATCAGCATAGTGGAGGTGTTGTTGCCTAACCTCTGTGTTGAGAATCAGCATAGTGGAGGTGTTGTTGCCTAGCTACCCTCTGTGTTGAGAATCAGCATAGTAGAGGTGTTGTTGCCTAGCAACCCTCTGTGTTGAGGATCAGCATAGTAGAGGTGTTGTTGCCTAGCTACCCTCTGTGTTGAGAATCAGCATAGTAGAGGTGTTGTTGTCTACCCTCTGTGTTGAGGATCAGCATAGTAGAGGTGTTGTTGCCTAGCTACCCTCTGTGTTGAGAATCAGCATAGTAGAGGTGTTGTTGCCTAACCTCTGTGTTGAGAATCAGCATAGTAGAGGTGTTGTTGTCTACCCTCTGTGTTGAGAATCAGCATAGTAGAGGTGTTGTTGCCTAGCTACCCTCTGTGTTTAGGATCAGCATAGTAGAGGTGTTGTTGTCTAGCTACCCTCTGTGTTGAGAATCAGCATAGTAGAGGTGTTGTTGCCTAACCTCTGTGTTGAGAATCAGCATAGTAGAGGTGTTGTTGTCTACCCTCTGTGTTGAGAATCAGCATAGTAGAGGTGTTGTTGTCTACCCTCTGTGTTGAGAATCAGCATAGTAGAGGTGTTGTTGCCTAACCTCTGTGTTGAGAATCAGCATAGTAGAGGTGTTGTTGCCTAACCTCTGTGTTGAGGATCAGCATAGTAGAGGTGTTGTTGCCTAGCTACCCTTTAATCTACTCTTCTTCATTTTTTGGGGCTCCAGTAAGTTTGTGTGACTCAACTCAATGTGCTAGCGTATAACACTGTCCTTCTCTGTGTGTGTGTGTCTCTCTGTGTGTCGCTCCCTCTCCAGGACCTCTCTCCACTATGCGGCAGCCAGTCGTCACTACCAGTGCCTGGAGACCCTTGTGTCGTGTGGGACCTGCATTAATGCCACTGACCAGTGGGGGCGCTCTGCTCTGCACTACGCTGCTGCCTCCGACCTGGACAGAAGGTGAGCTTCACTAATCAGACTTGGGGAGGAATCCTAACTTCCACTTAAGATTTCAATTCCGATATAGTCATGCATTGATGTAAATGGGAGACTAAGTGAAAATGTTACTTAAATGGATGTTAGGATTCGCCCCATAGTGACCATACATTGATGATACCATTAGGACCTGTGACTCATGTTACAATTTGATATTATAAACTGCATGTAAATTCAGTTATCGGTCAGAGGTTAAAGACTACAATATTGAGCTGGTTCCTATATGCTGCTATCTATAATATGTAAGTAAAAGACTAATGGACAGTTGGGCCCCTGAGGCCAGGTCAAACTAGCTGTGTGGTTTTTGGTGGTGACCATAGAGATCCTGTTAAATTGTTAGAGGTGCTATGTCCCTTCAACCTTCAAAATTCCAGAATGAGTTGAAAATGGCAGCCATATTGGTCAGGGAGAAATCCAAACCAGTCTAATGGAATATATTATTATTATTATTTTATTTCACCTTTATTTAACCAGGTAGGCCAGTTGAGAACAAGTTCTCATTTACATCTACGACCTGGCCAAGATAAAGCATAGCAGTGCGACAAAAACAAAAACACAGAGTTACACATGAGATAAACAAATGTACAGTCAATAACACAATAGTACAATCTGTATACAATGTGTGCAAATGAAGTAAGGAGGTAAGGCAATAAATAGGCCAATAGTGGTGAAGTAATTACCGTTTATCAATAAACACTGGAGTGATATGTGTGCAGATGAGGATGTGCAAGTAGAAATACTGGTGTGCAAAAGAGCAGAAAAACAAAAACAAATATGGGGATGAGGTAGGTAGTTGGATGGGCTATTTACAGATGGGCTGTGTACAGCTGCAGCGATCGGTAAGCTGCTCTGACAGCTGGCGCTTAAAATTAGTGAGAGAGATAGAAGTCTCCAACTTCAGTGATTTTTGTAATTAATTCCAGTCATTGGCAGCAGAGAACTAGAAGGAAAGGTGCCCAAAGGAGGAGTTGGCTTTGGGGATGACCAGTGAAATATACCTGCTGGAGCACGTGCTACGGGTGGATGTTGCTATGGTGACCAGTGCGCTGAGATAAGGCGGAGCTTTACCTAGCAAAGACTTATAGATGACCTGATCTAAAATATTGTCACATAATTATAAATACAGTTTATATGGGTTTTATACACATTTTCTGTATAAATAGCCTCTAAAATATATGTACACTGACCATAACTGTCAAAATGTTGTGTTTTCTTGGAATGCTGTGAGTGCTATTATATGATGCAAATTCAGTACTTGTTGCATTTACAACTTAATTCCTATCATCAAGTGATTTCAGCCAGTGTCTGGCTGTGGATTGACTGCACTGTTTCAATGGAATGTTATTCTAATTCCTAATTCTATGGTGGTGACCATCTCCGGAAGCTAGACAACCAAGGAACTCCCTGTTTCCATGGATACCTGAGATAATTCTGAGGTGCCGGTTGAATAGGTGTCTGGATGTTCGGCAGCAGACTGTTCAGGGTTCACACCCCTGATTGTTTCCATTCCAGGAAATTCAGAGAAGCACTGCTGGAGACGCTAGATGACCCTGAATAATCAGATGGAAAGGGTTTGGGGAGGGTTTCCCTGGGGCCCCCATTGAGGATGTCTTAATCGTTCTCTGTTGTGTGTCTTGTGTTGTGAAGGCGACGTCAGGCTCTGGAGCCAGAGAGTGAAGGGGTGCAGGCAGAGAAGGAGAAAGAGGCTGCACTGTGAGTAAACTATTTTATTTCTATGAGTATTACTGCCTCTATCTGGGCATGCAGGTAGTCAGTCAGCACAGATTATGGATCAGTGCAAGCCGTGCCTATGGTTCTGACTGTTTGAGAAAGTCCCTCTCTTTCTCTCTCTCTCTTTCTCTACTCTGTGCACACAGACCAGTTCAGACAGACAATATATTCTGTCATTGTCTCTCTCGCTCATCTTGTTGGAATAACCATTGCGTATGTCAAATCAAACAAAAAAATATGTCACGTGCGCCGAATACAACAGGTGAAGTTCTAAACCTTAGTGAAATGCTTACTTACAGGCTCTAACCAATAGTGCAAAAAAAGGTATTAGGTGAACAATAGGTAGGTAAAGAAATAAAACAACAGTAAAAAGACAGGCTATATACAGTAGCGAGGCTATAAAATTAGCGATGCTACATACAGACACCGGTTAGTCAGGCATATTGATGTAGTATGTACATGTAGGTATGGTTAAAGTGACTATGCATATATGATAAACAGAGAGTAGCAGCAGCGTAAAAGAGGGGTGGGGGTGGGGCCATGCAAATAGTCCGGGTAGGAGTCTTGTGGCTTGGGGGTAAAAACTGTTGAGAAGCCTTTTTGTCCTAGACTTGGCACTCCGGTACAGCTTGCCATGCGGTAGTAGAGAGAACAGTCTATGACTGGGGTGGCTGGGGGGGGTCTTTGACAATTTTTAGGGCCTTCCTCTGACACCGCCTGGTGTAGAGGTCCTGGATGGCCGTACGCACTACCCTCTGTAGTGCCTTGCGGTCAGAGGCCGAGCAGTTGCCGTACCAGGCAGTGATGCAACCCGTCAGGATGCTCTCGATGTTGCAGCTGTAGAATCTTTTGAGGATCTCAGGACCCATGCCAAATCTTTTTAGTTTCCTGAGGGGGAATAGGCTTTGTTGTGCCCTTTTCACGACTGTCTTGTTGTGTTTGGACCATTCTAGTTTGTTGTTGATGTGGACACCAAGGAACTTGAAGCTCTCAACCTGCTCCACTGCATTCCCGTCGATGAGAATGGGGGCGCGTTCGGTCCTCCTTTACCTGTAGTCCACAATCATCTCCTTAGTCTAGGTTACGTTGAGAGATAGGTTGTTATTCTGGCACCACCCGGCCAGGTCTCTGACCTCCTCCCTATAGGCTGTCTCGTCGTTGTCGGTGATCAGGCCTACCACTGTTGTGTCGTCTGCAAACTTAATGATGGTGTTGGAGTCGTGCCTGGCCATGCAGTCATGGGTGAACAGGGAGTACAGGAGGGGACTGAGCACAGATCCCTGGGGAGCTCCAGTGTTGAGGATCAGCTGGCAGATGTGTTGCTACCTACCCTCACCACCTGGGGGCGGCCCTTCAGGAAGTCCAGGATCCAGTTGCAGAGGGAGGTGTTTAGTCCCAGGGTCCTTAGCTTAGTGATGAGCTTTGAGGGTACTATGGTGTTGAATGCTGAGCTGTAGTCAATGAACAGCATTCTCACATACAGTGGGGAGAACAAGTATTTGATACACTGCCGATTCTGCAGGTTTTCCTACTTACAAAGCATGTAGAGGTCTGTAATTTTTTATCATAGGTACACTTCAACTGTGAGAGACGGAATCTAAAACAAAAATCCAGAAAATGACATTGTATGATTTTTAAGTAATTCATTTGCATTTTATTGCATGACATAAGTATTTGATACATCAGAAAAGCAGAACTTAGGAAACCTCCATACAGACCTTCTCCAGATCCTTCAGGTTTTGGGGCTGTCGCTGGGCAATATGGACTTTCAGCTCCCTCCAAAGATATTCTATTGGGTTCAGGTCTGGAGACTGACTAGGCCACGACCCATCTTCAATGCTCTCACTGAGGGAAGGAGGTTGTTGGCCAAGATCTTGCGATACATGGCCCCATCCATCCTCCCCTCAATACGGTGCAGTCGTCCTCTCCCCTTTGCAGAAAAGCATCCTCAAAGAATGATGTTTCCACCTCCATGCTTCACGGTTGGGATGGTGTTCTTGGGGTTGTACTCATCCTTCTTCTTACTCCAAACACGGCGAGTGGAGTTTAGACCAAAAAGCTCTATTTTTGTCTCATCAGACCACATGACCTTCTCCCATTCCTCCTCTGGATCATCCAGATGGTCATTGGCAAACTTCAGACGGGCCTGGACATGCGCTGGCTTGAGCAGGGGACCTTGCGTGCGCTGCAAGATTTTAATCCATGACGGCGTAGTGTGTTACTAATGGTTTTCTTTGAGACTGTGGTCCCAGCTTTCTTCAGGTCATTGACCAGGTCCTGCCATGTAGTTCTGGGCTGATCCCTCACCTTCCTCAGGATCATTGATGCCCCACAAGGTGAGATCTTGCATGGAGCCCCAGACCGAGGGTGATTGACCATCATCTTGAACTTCTTCCATTGTCTAATAATTGTGCCAACAGTTGTTGCCTTCTCACTAAGCTGCTTGCCTATTGTCCTGTAGCCCATCCCAGCCTTGTGCAGGTCTACAATTTTATCCCTGATGTCCTTACACAGCTGGTCTTGGCCATTGTGGAGAGGTTAGAGTCTGTTTGAGTGTGTGGACAGGTGTCTTTTATACAGGTAACGAGTGGAGAACAGGAGGGATTCTTAAAGAAAAACTAACAGGTCTGTGAGAGCCGGAATTCTTACTGGTTGGTAGGTGATCAAATACTTATGTCATGCAATAAAATGCAAATTAATTACTTAAAAATCATGTGATTTTCTGGATTTTGTTTTATATTCCGTCTCTCACAGTTGAATGGTACCTATGATTAAAATTACAGACCTCTACATGCTTTGTAAGTAGGAAAACCTGCAAAATCGGCAGTATATCAAATACTTGTTCTCCCCACTGTAAGTGTTCCTTTTGTCCAGGTGGGAAAGGGCAGAGTGGAGTGCAATAGAGATCGCATCATCTGTGGATCTGTTTGGGCGGTATGCAAATTGGAGTGGGTCTAGAGTTTCTGGGATAATGGTGTTAATGTGAGCCATTACCAGCCTTTCAAAGCACTTCATGGCTACGGACGTGAGCGCTACGGGTCTGTAGTCATTTAGGCAGGTTGCCTTTGTGTTCTTGGGCACAGGGACTATGGTGGTCTGCTTGAATCATGTTGATGTGTCTATAAAACGTCTCTTTCTCTCTCTCTCTCTCATATCCTCTGTCTGAGGCTTTTAACTTTTAAGAACATATTGAAGTGTTTGTGTCTGACTATATTGTGTGTTTGTGTAATAGATGTCTAGAATTCCTTTTGCAAAGTGGTGGTACTGCCTCTCTGAAGGATAAGCAGGGCTACAGTCCTGTCCACTATGCTGCAGCCTATGGCCACAGACACTGCCTGGAGCTGGTGAGTGCATGCACGCTCATACACACGCTTATGCTACATTTTCTATGCTACTCAACAATGTATCTGTGTAGAACTTGAACTTCACAAGATACCATAAATATACACAGCTCACAAATACCACTTATGGAATTGAAATTATTTGTTTTGATGTAATCTGTGGTTGTGGTTTTAGCTGTTGGACAGAGACGAGAGTCACCAGGAGCCCCCAGACTTTCTGGGTGCCAGGAGCCCCCTGCACCTCGCAGTGAGTCATTATTACATATCCACTCTAGCCATGCATAATCACACACACTGCCATGCAGTGCATTATAATTGGGTGAGCTTGTGACCTGAGCAGGAAAAACCTATAGTTTTTATGGTCATGGCACGTGGTCAGAAAACACAGATAACTAGCGTTATCATGTACAGAGCCTTCAGAAAGTATTCACACCCCTTGACCTAGTCCACATTTTGTTGTGTTACAGCCTGAATTCAACATGGATTAAATTGAAAAACAATCTCACCCATCTACACAAAATACCCCATAATGACAAATTGTAAAAACATTTTTGTAATTTAGCAAATTTATTGAATTTGAAATCTCATTTACATCTAGTGCATTCAGAAAGTATTCAGACCCCTTCCTTTTTTCCACATTTTGTTATGTTACAGCCTTATTCTAATATTGATAACATACATTTTTTTCCTTCATCAATCTACACAAAATGCCCCATAATGACAAAGCAAAAACGGTTCCAACACGTTTCTGCAGCATTGAAGGTCCCCAAGAACACCGTGGCCTCCATCATTCTTAAATGGAAGAAGTTTGGAACCACCAAGACTCTTCTTAGAGCTGTCCGCCCGGCCAAACTGAGCAGTCGGGGGAGAAGGGCCTTGGTCAGAGAGGTGACTAAGAACTCGATAGTCACTCTGACAGAGCTCCTGAGTTCCTCTGTAGAGATGGGAGAACCTTCCAGAAGGACAACCATCTCTGCAGAACTCCACCATTCAGGCCTTTATGGTTGAGTTGCCAGATGGAAGCCACTCCCTCAGTAAAAGGCACATGACGGCCCGCTTGGAGATTTCCAAAAGGCACCGAAAGGACTCAGACCATGAGAAACAAAATTCTCTGGTCTGATGACACCAAGATTGAACTCTTTAGCCTGAATGCCAAACGTCACATCTGGAATAAACCTGGCACCATCCCTATGGTGAAGCATGGTGGTGGCAGCATCATGCTGTGGGGATGTTTTTAGTGGCAGGGACTTGAAGACTCGAGGGAAAGATGAACGGAGCAAAGTACAAAGAGATCCTTGATGAAAACCTGCTCTAGAGTGCTCAGACTGGGGCGAAGGTTCATCTTCCAACTGGACAACGACCCAAAGCACACAGCCAAGACAACTCAGGATTGGCTCCGGGACAAGTCTCTAAATGTCCTTGAGTGGAACCAGCCAGAGCCCAGACTTGAACAATCAAACATCTCTGAAGAGACCTGAAAATACAGTTGAAGTCAGAAGTTTACATACACTTAGGTTGAAGTCATTAAAACTCGTTTTTCAACCACTCCACAAATTTCTTGTTAACAAACTATAGTTTTGGCAAGTCAGTTAAGACCTCTACTTTGTGCATGTAATTTTTCCAACAATTGTTTAGACTATTATTTCACTGTATCACAATTCCAGTGGGTCAGAAGTTTACATACACTAAGTTGACTGTGCCTTTAAACAGCTTGTAAAATTCTATAAAATGATGTCATGACTTTATAAGGTTCTTATAGGCAAATTGACATCATTTGAGTCAATTGGAGATGTACCTGTGGATGTATTTCAAGGCCTACCTTCAAACTCAGTGCCTTTGCTTGACATCATGGGAAAATCAAATGACCTCATCCTTGGGAGCAATTTACAAACTCCTGAAGGTACCACATTCATTTGTACAAACAATAGTACGCAAGTATAAACACCATGGGACCACGCAGCCATCATACCGCTCAGGAAGGAGACGTGTTCTGTCTCCTAGAGACCAGGGCGCAGCGTGATAAGCGTCCATCTTCTTTTAATGGAAGATGGACCACTGAACAAACCGAACGTGCCTCTATATACCACGAGTGCAGACATGCAACTACACATAGACAATAACCCACAAAAACCAAAATGGAAAATGGCAACCTAAATAGGATCCCCAATCAGAGACAACGATAAACAGCTGTCTCTGATTGGGAACCAATTCAGGCCACCATAGACCTACATATACCTAGACAATACCAAAACCCCATAGATATACAAAAAACCCTAGACAAGACAAATACACACACATCACCACCCGCAGTCACACCCTGACCTAACCAAAATAATAAAGAAAACAAAGATAACTAAGGTCAGGGCATGACAGCTCGAGAGGATCTGCAGAGAAGAATGGGAGAAACTCCCCAAATACAGGTGTGCCAAGCTTGTAGTGTCATACCCAAGAAGACTCGAGGATGTAATCGCTGCCAAAGGTGCTTCAACAAAGTCTTGATTAAAGGTTCTGAATACTTATTGAATGTGATATTTCAGTTCTTTATTTTTTAGACATTTGCTAAATGTTTCTGCTTGGTCGTTATGGGGTATTGTGATGTCGTTATGGGGTATTGTGATGTCGTTATGGGGTATTGTGACGTCGTTATTGGGTATTGTGATGTCGTTATGGGGTATTGTGATGTCGTTATGGGGTATTGTGATGTCGTTATGAGGTATTGTGATGTCGTTATGGGGTATTGTGATGTCGTTATGGGGAATTGTGATGTCGTTATGGGGTATTGGGATGTCGTTATGGGGTATTGTGATGTCGTTATGGGGTATTGTGATGTCGTTATGGGGTATTGTGATGTCGTTATTGGGTATTGTGATGTCGTTATGGGGTATTGGGATGTCGTTATGGGGTATTGTGATGTCGTTATGTGGTATTGTGATGTCGTTATGGGGTATTGTGATGTCGTTATGGGGTATTGGGATGTCGTTATGGGGTATTGTGATGTCGTTATGGGGTATTGTGATGTCGTTATGGGGTATTGTGATGTCGTTATGGGGTATTGTGATGTCGTTATGGGGTATTGGGATGTCGTTATGGGGTATTGTGATGTCGTTATTGGGTATTGTGATGTCGTTATGGGGTATTGGGATGTCGTTATGGGGTATTGTGATGTCGTTATGGGGTATTGTGATGTCGTTATGGGGTATTGGGATGTCGTTATGGGGTATTGTGATGTCGTTGTGGGGTATTGTGATGTCGTTATGGGGTATTGTGTGTAGATTAATGAGGAGGAAAAAAAACAAAGTCTCTAAAAGCTTTGCACACCTAGATTGTATAATATTTCCACATGATTATTTTTACAATTTTTCAAGCTCTTGTCAAATTGGTTGTTGGTAATTGCTAGACAGCCATTTTCAAGTCTTGCCATAGATTTTCCAGACAATTTAAGTCAAAACGTTAACTAGGAACATTCAATGTTGTCTTTGTAAGCAACTCCAGTGTATATTTGGCCTTGTGTTTTAGGTTATTGTCCTGCTGAAAGGTGAATTTGCAGACTGAACCAGGTCTTCCTCCAGGATTTTGCCTGTGCTTATCTGTGTTTCTGGAATAGCATAGCCATAACATGATGCAGCCACCACCATGCTTCAAAATATGAAGAGTGGTACTCAGTGACGTGTTTTCTTGGATTTGCCCCAAACATAATGTATTCATAGTATTCATTCATAGCATCTTCGGTTTTCTCCTATCACATCCATTCAACTCTGTAACTGTTTTAAAGTGACCGTTGGCCTCATGGGGAAATCCCTGTGTGGTTTCCTTCCTCTCCAGCAACTGAGTTAGGAAGATTGTCTGTATCTTTGTAGTGACTGGGTGTATTGATACACCATCCAAATTCGTATTAATAACTTCACCAAGCTCAAAAGAATATTCAATGTCTTGCTTTTTTTGTTTTTCATCTACCAATAGGTCCCCTTCTTTGCGAGGCATTGGAAAACGTCACTGGTCTTTGTGGTTGAATCTGTGTTTAAGATGTACTGTTCAACTGAGGGACCTTACAGATTATTATATGTGTTGGGTACAGAGATGAGGTAGTCATTCAAAGATCATGTTAAACACTATTATTGCACACAGAGTGAGTCCATACAACGTATTAAGCAAATTGTTACTCCTGCACTTATTTAGGCTTGCTATAACATTTCATCTTTTCATTTTAAAAAACATAATTCCACTTTCGCGTTATGGGCTGTTGTGTGTAGGCCAGTGATACAAAATCTCAATGTAATCCATTTTAAATTCAGGCTGTAACACAACAAAATGTAGAAAATGTCAAGGGGTGTGAATAATTTCTGAAGGCAGCCATTATCACACATACACACACAGAGTATACATTGCATAGACCGCAGTATCTTTGCATACCAACAGCTGGTATGTGTGTAATGTGTGTGTCTGTCTCCCTGTCCCCCAGGCATACCACGGCCATGCACAGGCTCTGGAGGTGTTGCTGCAAGGGGAGAGGGAGGTAGACCAGGGGGACGAGGAAGGTCGTACTCCCCTGGCCCTAGCGGCCCTCAGGGGCCACACTGACTGCGTCCACACCCTTCTCAGCCAGGGGGCCTCGCCACGCACCACGGACACCAACAGGGGACGCACCCCGGTACACCTAGCAGGTAATGGAGACCACTGTGTGTTTGTGTGTGGGTGTGAGAATTTGAAGTACTCTTTTGATTGGTCTGTGTGCAGTAGTTCTATACTGAGTTTTCTCTCCGTCTTTCCATCTCTCTCTGTCTCTCTGTCTCTGGTTTTCTCTCTTTCCATCTCTCTCTCTCTCTCTCTGGTTTTCTCTCTTTCCATCTTTCTCTCTCTCTCTGTCTCTGGTTTTCTCTCTTTCCATCTCTATCTCTGTCTCTGGTTTTCTCTCTTTCCATCTCTCTCTCTCTCTCTCTGTCTCTGGTTTTCTCTCTTTCCATCTCTCGCTCTCTCTCTGTCTCTGGTTTTCTCTCTTTCCATCTCTCTCTGTCTTTCTGTCTCTGTCTTTCTATCTTTCTGTCTCTCTCTGTCTCTGTTTTTCTGTCTCTGTCTCTTTCTGTCTCTCTCGTCTGTCTGTCTGTCTGTATGTCTGTCTGTCTGTCTGTCTGTCTGTCTGTCTCTCTGTTTTTCTATCTCTCTGTCTTTCTGTCTCTCTGTCTTTCTATCTTTCTGTCTCTCTCTGTCTCTGTCTTTCTATCTTTCTATCTCTGTCTGTCTGTCTGTCTGTCTTTCTGTCTTTCTGTCTCTCCGTCTCCATCTCTCTCTGTCTCTGTCTCTCTGTCTCTGTCTTTCTATCTTTCTGTCTCTCTGTCTCTGTTTTTCTGTCTCTGTCTCTTTCTGTCTCTCTCTGTCTCTGTCTCTCTCTTTTCTGTCTCTCTCTGTCTCTCTGTCTGTCTGTATGTCTGTCTGTCTGTCTGTCTGTCTGTCTGTCTGTCTGTCTGTCTGTCTGTCTGTCTGTCTGTCTGTCTGTGTCTGTGTCTCTCTCTCTCTCTCTCAATTCAAGGGGCTTTATTGGCATGGGAAACATGTGTTAACATTGCCAAAGCAAGTGAAGTAGATAATAAACCAAAGTGAAATAAACAATAAAAATGAACAGTAAACATTACACTCACAAAAGTTCTTAATAATTAAGATAAGCATACATATGGGTTGTATTTACAATGGTGTTTGTTCTTCACTGGTTGACCTTTTCTTGTGGCAACAGGTCACACATCTTGCTGCTGTGATGGCACACTGTGGTATTTCACCCAGTAGATATGGGAGTTTATCAAAATTGTGTTTGTTTTCTAATTCTTTGTGGATCTGTGTAATCTGAGGGAAATATGTGTCTCTAATATAGTCATACATTTGGCAGGAGGTTAGGAAGTGCAGCTCAGTTTCCACCTAATTGTGTGGGCAGTGTGCACATAGCCTGACTCTCTTTAGAGTCAGGTCTGCATACTGTGGCCTTTCTCAATAACAAGGCTATGCTCACTGAGTCTGTACATAGTCAAAGCTTTCCTTAATTTTGGGTCAGTCACAGCGGTCAGGTATTCTGCCACTGTGTACTCTCTGTTTAGGGCCAAATAGCATTCTAGTTTGCTCTGTTTTTTTGTTAATTCTTTCCAATCTGTCAAGTAATTATCTTTTTGTTTTCTCATGATTTGGTTGGGTCTTATTGTGTTGCTGTTCTGGGGCTTTGTGGGGTGTGTTTGTGTTTGTGATCAGAGCCCCAGCACCAGCTTGCTTAGGGGACTCTTCTCCAGGTTCATCTCTCTGTAGGCGATGGCTTTGTTATGGAAGGTTTGGGAATCGCTTCCTTTTAAGTGGTTGTAGATTTTAACGTCTCTTTTCTGGATTTTGATAATTAGCGGTTATCGGCCTAATTCTGCTCTGCATGCATTATTTGGTGTTTTACGTTGTACACAGAGGATATTTTTTCAGAATTCTGCATACAGAGTCTCAATTTGGCGTTTGTCCCTTTTTGTGAATTCTCTCTCTCTCGTCTGTCTCTGTCTTTCTGTCTGTTTCTCTCTCTGTCTTTCTGTCTGTTTCTCTCTCTGTCTCTATCTTTCTGTCTCTCTGTCTCTGTCTGTCTGTCTGTTTCGATGTCTCTCTCTGTCTCTATCTTTCTGTCTCTGTGTCTGTCTCTGTCTTTCTGTCTGTTTCTCTCTCTGTCTCTATCTTTCTGTCTCTGTCTCTCTGTCTGTCTCTGTCTTTCTGTCTGTTTCTCTCTCTGTCTTTCTGTCTGTTTCTCTCTCTGTCTCTATCTTTCTGTCTTTCTGTTTCTCTGTCTCTGTCTCTGTCTGTCTATCTGTTTCTCTCTCTCTGTGTCTGTCTCTGTCTTTCTGTCTGTTTCTCTCTGTCTCTATCTTTCTGTCTCTGTCTCTCTGTCTCTGTCTGTCTGTCTGTTTCTCTGTCTCTGTCTGTCTGTTTCTCTTGTTCTAATCTCTCTCCTTCCCTGTCCTCAGTGATGAATGGTCATACGTCGTGTGTACGCCTCCTTCTGGACGACCAGGATAGTGCAGACCTGGTGGACACTATAGACTCTCAGGGACAGTGAGTTTACTAATCTGTAGGGACTGGATGGGTTTAAATAAAATGGTCATGTCTTGCGCTCACCTTTCCCTCTGATAGGCAAGGTAGAAATGTGGCCCTATTGCTTATACCTATCCAGTCTTTTCAGATGACATTGGATGGATGTAAGCAACATGGCAAACATTCTACCTAGCCTTGTAATACTCGTAGGTGGGGCTAGGGGTTGGGAATGGGGATGTGTCTACCGATCCATTTGTCCTGCTGTGACTGTCCCCTCTCTGTCCCTGTCAGGACTCCTCTGATGCTTGCGGTGGCAGGGGGACATGTGGATGCTGTGTCTCTGCTGCTGGAGAGAGAGGCTGCTGTAGATACAGCAGACAACCATGGCCTGACCGCCCTGCACCTCGGGGTGGGTGTGTGTATTCACTGTACATGTATGTATGTGCGTGCGTGTGCGCGCGTGTGTTTGTATGGCTGTAAATGTCTGTGACTTCACATGACTGTGATTGTACTGAATTCTGAGGAGCTTGTAAGAACGGGATCTCTTTGTCCAGTCTAAAAGTTTAAAGGTGAACTCTGTCTCTCTCTTTGTTTCCTTCCGTCTCTCTCTCACTCTTCTCTCCCTCCCACTCTCCCAGTTGCTGTGTGGTCAGGAGGAGTGTGTTCAGTGTCTGTTGGAGCAGGAGGCCTCTGTGTTGCTGGGGGACTCCAGGGGCCGAACAGCCCTCCATCTGGCTGCAGCGAAGGGCCACGCATCCTGGCTCGCTGAGCTGCTGAGTATGGCCTGTTCTGAACTGCCCACGCCCCCCCTCCGAGACCACCAGGGGTACACCCCCCTGCACTGGGCCTGCTACTATGGTCAGTTACTAAACCACCCCCCTGCACTGGGCCTACTAATATGGTCAGTTACTAAACCAACCTACTGCACTGGGACTGCTACTATGGTCAGTTACTAAACCAACTTACTGCACTGGGCCTGCTACTATGGTCAGTTACTAAACCAACCTACTGCACTGGGACTGCTACTATGGTCAGTTACTAAACCAACTTACTGCACTGGGCCTGCTACTATGGTCAGTTACTAAACCAACCTACTACACTGGGCCTGCTACTATGGTCAGTTACTAAACCAACTTACTGCACTGGGCCTGCTACTATGGTCAGTTACTAAACCAACTTACTACACTGGGCCTGCTACTATGGTCAGTTACTAAACCACCCTACTGCACTGGGACTGCTACTATGGTCAGTTACTAAACCAACCTACTACACTGGGCCTGCTACTATGGTCAGTTACTAAACCAACTTACTGCACTGGGACTGCTACTATGGTCAGTTACTAAACCAACTTACTGCACTGGGCCTGCTACTATGGTCAGTTACTAAACCAACCTACTACACTGGGCCTGCTACTATGGTCAGTTACTAAACCACCCTACTGCACTGGGCATGTTACTATGGTCAGTTACTAAACCAACCTACTACACTGGGCCTGCTACTATGGTCAGTTACTAAACCACCCTACTGCACTGGGCATGTTACTATGGTCAGTTACTAAACCAACTTACTGCACTGGGCCTGCTACTATGGTCAGTTACTAAACCAACTTACTGCACTGGGCCTGCTACTATGGTCAGTTACTAAACCGACTTACTGCACTGGGCCTGCTACTATGGTCAGTTACTAAAACAACCTACTGCACTGGGCCTGCTACTATGGTCAGTTACTAAACCAACTTACTGCACTGGGCCTGCTACTATGGTCAGTTACTAAACCAACTTACTGCACTGGGACTGCTACTATGGTCAGTTACTAAACCAACTTACTGCACTGGGCCTGCTACTATGGTCAGTTACTAAACCAACCTACTACACTGGGCCTGCTACTATGGTCAGTTACTAAACCACCCTACTGCACTGGGCATGTTACTATGGTCAGTTACTAAACCAACCTACTACACTGGGCCTGCTACTATGGTCAGTTACTAAACCACCCTACTGCACTGGGCATGTTACTATGGTCAGTTACTAAACCAACTTACTGCACTGGGCCTGCTACTATGGTCAGTTACTAAACCAACTTACTGCACTGGGCCTGCTACTATGGTCAGTTACTAAACCGACTTACTGCACTGGGCCTGCTACTATGGTCAGTTACTAAAACAACCTACTGCACTGGGCCTGCTACTATGGTCAGTTACTAAACCAACTTACTGCACTGGGCCTGCTACTATGGTCAGTTACTAAACCAACCCACTACACTGGGCCTGCTACTATGGTCAGTTACTAAACCAACCTACTGCACTGGGCCTGCTACTATGGTCAGTTACTAAACCACCCTACTGCACTGGGCCTGCTACTATGGTCAGTTACTAAACCAACTTACTGCACTGGGCCTGCTACTATGGTCAGTTACTAAAACAACCTACTGCACTGGGCCTGCTACTATGGTCAGTTACTAAACCAACCTACTACACTGGGCCTGCTACTATGGTCAGTTACTAAACCAACCTACTACACTGGGCCTGCTACTATGGTCAGTTACTAAACCGACTTACTGCACTGGGCCTGCTACTATGGTCAGTTACTAAACCAACCTACTGCACTGGGCCTGCTACTATGGTCAGTTACTAAACCACCCTACTGCACTGGGCCTGCTACTATGGTCAGTTACTAAAACAACTTACTGCACTGGGCCTGCTACTATGGTCAGTTACTAAACCACCCTACTGCACTGGGCCTGCTACTATGGTCAGTTACTAAAACAACTTACTGCACTGGGCCTGCTACTATGGTCAGTTACTAAACCACCCTAGTACACTGGGCCTGCTACTATGGTCAGTTACTAAACCAACCTACTGCACTGGGCCTGCTACTGTGGTCAGTTACTAAACCAACCTACTACACTGGGCCTGCTACTATGGTCAGTTACTAAACCAACCTACTGCACTGGGCCTGCTACTATGGTCAGTTACTAAACCACCCTACTGCACTGGGCCTGCTACTATGGTCAGTTACTAAAACAACTTACTGCACTGGGCCTGCTACTATGGTCAGTTACTAAACCACCCTAGTACACTGGGCCTGCTACTATGGTCAGTTACTAAACCAACCTACTGCACTGGGCCTGCTACTGTGGTCAGTTACTAAACCAACCTACTACACTGGGCCTGCTACTATGGTCAGTTACTAAACCAACCTACTGCACTGGGCCTGCTACTATGGTCAGTTACTAAACCAACCTACTGCACTGGGCCTGCTACTATGGTCAGTTACTAAACCACCCTACTGCACTGGGCCTGCTACTATGGTCAGTTACTAAAACAACTTACTGCACTGGGCCTGCTACTATGGTCAGTTACTAAACCACCCTACTGCACTGGACCTGCTACTTTGGTCAGTTACTAAACCACCCTAGTACACTGGGCCTGCTTCTATGTTCACTTACTAAACGACCCTACTGCACTGGGCCTGCTACTATGGTCAGTTACTAAACCAACCTACTGCACTGGGCCTGCTACTATGGTCAGTTACTAAACCACCCTACTGCACTGGGCCTGCTACTATGGTCAGTTACTAAAACAACTTACCTCACTGGGCCTGCTTCTATGGTCACTTACTAAACGACCCTACTGCACTGGGCCTGCTACTATGGTCAGTTACTAAACCAACCTACTGCACTGGGCCTGCTACTGTGGTCAGTTACTAAACCAACCTACTACACTGGGCCTGCTACTATGGTCAGTTACTAAACCAACTTACTGCACTGGGCCTGCTACTATGGTCAGTTACTAAACCAACTTACTGCACTGGGCCTGCTACTATGGTCAGTTACTAAACCACCCTACTGCACTGGACCTGCTACTTTGGTCAGTTACTAAACCACCCTAGTACACTGGGCCTGCTACTTTGGTCAGTTACTAAACCACCCTAGTACACTGGGCCTGCTACTATGGTCAGTTACTAAACCAACCTACTGCACTGGGCCTGCTACTGTGGTCAGTTACTAAACCAACTTACTGCACTGGGCCTGCTACTACGGTCAGTTACTAAACCAACTTACTGCACTGGGCCTGCTACTATGGTCAGTTACTAAACCAACTTACTGCACTGGGCCTGCTACTACGGTCAGTTACTAAACCAACCTACTGCACTGGGCCTGCTACTGTGGTCAGTTACTAAACCAACTTACTGCACTGGGCCTGCTACTACGGTCAGTTACTAAACCAACCTACTGCACTGGGCCTGCTACTATGGTCAGTTACTAAACCAACTTACTGCACTGGGCCTGCTACTATGGTCAGTTACTAAACCGACTTACTGCACTGGGCCTGCTACTATGGTCAGTTACTAAACCAACCTACTGCAGTCCTGCCTCTAACCATGGCTTTGTAGTCCGAATCTCATTCAATGTTCCTGAGGGATTTTGCCTCAATGCATACCTTTTATGTGGAATGTATTTCATGTGGAATATATTTTATGTGGAATGTATTTCATGTGGAATATCTTTTATGTGGAATGTATTTCATGTGGAATATCTTTTATGTGGAATGTATTTCATGTGGAATAACTTTTACGTGTGCATCTTCTACTGATCTTGTTTGTGTGTCCAGGTCACGAGGGCTGTGTGGAGGTACTGCTGGAGCAGAAAGGTTGTCCCTGTATCGATGGGAACCCCTTCACTCCTCTGCACTGTGCTGTGTAAGTCTATACATTTGTCCTTATTGATCAAATATATAATGCACAGTGTTGCCCATAGACCTCAGTGTTGACTAAAGACCTGTGTTGACAATAGACCTCAGTGTTGACTAAAGACCTGTGTTGACTATAGACCTCAGTGTTGCCCATAGACCTCAGTGTTGACTAAAGACCTGTGTTGACAATAGACCTCAGTGTTGCCCATAGACCTCAGTGTTGACTAAAGACCTGTGTTGACAATAGACCTCAGTGTTGTCTATTAGACCTCAGTGTTGACTATTAGAGCTGAATGTTGACTTTTAGACCTCAGTGTTGATTATTAGACCTCAGTGTTGACTATTAGACCCCTGTGTTGACTGTAGACCTGTGTTGACTATTAGACCTCAGTGTTGACTGTGTTTTACCTTATGGATCTTAGTGTTTACATTCTGTTTTGGTTCTCAGGGTGAATGATCATGAACCCTGTGCCTCACTACTGCTGGAAGCCATGGGATCAGACATGGCCAGCTGTAAGGACGCTAAGGATCGGTAGGTCATCAGACATATATGTATATATATATATACATACATGTATATCACACAGCCTGTCCTCAATTTCTCAATCACTAATTTCCATGTTTTTTTTGTTCTCTATTCTTCCTTCTGTTCATTTTCCTCTCCTCACACATCCCCCCTCCATCTCTCAGGACTCCACTCCATGCTGCAGCGTTCTCTGGTCATGTGGACTGTGTTCAGCTGCTTCTGGCCCATGATGCACCTGTGGATGCTGTGGACCAATCAGGGCGCAGTGCGCTGATGATGGCTGCAGAGAAGGGAAGAGTCGGGACTGTAGAGGTGCTGCTGACCAGTGCCAACGCCAGCCTGAGGTTGGTGGACCAGAATGGTAACACCGCGCTCCACCTGGCCTGCAGTAACGTGAGTGTCCACTAGGGGGATTGATCTCCCAATTTCGTTGACTTGACATTTGTACCATATTCAAACTGCATATTTACACATAGTGTATTATATATGAAAAGAATGTAACATTTATTTGGCTTCACTATCTTCCTCTCTTCTTCCCTTCCTCTCTTTCCTCTCTTCACTCTATTCCTCTCTTCCTTCTCTTCCTCTCTCAGGGAAAGGAGGACTGTGTACTATTCATCCTGGAGAGGCTGAGGGACACTGTTCTCATTGGTTCCACCAACGCAGCACTGCAGACGTAAGTGTTCGTCAGAGATAGGCCATGGTTAATCTCAGAGCTGTGCGCTAGCTACATCAATTTACTTCTGGGGTGCGAGTGTCTAGATAAGTGTCTAGATTTAGCCCCTCCCAACTACAGAACCACCACAAACCTTCTGATTGGTCTGTCCCTGCCAGGCCCCTCCACCTAGCGGCCCATAGCGGTCTGAAGCAGGCTGTCCAGGAGCTGCTGTCCAGGGGGGCCAGTGTTCAGACGTTGGATGAGAACGGTAGGTCTACAGATCTGGGCCCGGTTCCCCAAAAGCATCTTAAGGTTAAGTTAATTTTAGAACCATAGGATCCTATGGCTCTACCGATGAACTTAACCTAAAGATACTTTTGGGAAAACCGCGACCTGGTCTGGGCATGAACCGGTACCAGTGTGTTAAAGGGATCTAACTGCATGTTGCTTTTATATCAGCTGTCTGTGGTGTTGGCATGTCTATGTAGCTAGTTACAGCTGTCTGTGGTTCTATGGTGTTGGCATGTCTATGTAGCTAGTTACAGCTGTCTGTGGTTCTGTGGTGTTGGCATGTCTATGTAGCTAGTTACAGCTGTCTGTGGTTCTGTGGTGTTGGCATGTCTATGTAGCTAGTTACAGCTGTCTGTGGTTCTGTGGTGTTGGCATGTCTATGTAGCTAGTTACAGCTGTCTGTGGTTCTGTGGTGTTGGCATGTCTATGTAGCTAGCTACAGCTGTCTGTGCTCTGGTAGGCTAGAGGTATCTATGCAGCTTCCTGGTTTGTAGGTATCTGTCCCAGCCCCACCTGTCCAGTAATGTCATTAAGGCCGGGACGTTTTCCTGACACTTGTCATCTGACTAGGAAAAACTCAAGGCCCTTGTCATTATGTTCAGCGATTTAGGTTTGTATTCCTCTGGGCTGGCTGGGTACTGTCTGGTGTCTGGGCTGGCTGGGTACTGTCTGGTGTCTGGGCTGGCTGGGTACTGTCTGGTATCTGGGCTGGCTGGGTACTATCTGGTGTCTGGGCTGGCTGTGTACTGTCTGGTGTCTGGGCTGGCTGGGTACTGTCTGGTGTCTGGGCTGGCTGGGTACTGTCTGGTGTCTGGGCTGGCTGGGTACTGTCTGGTGTCTGGGCTGGCTGGGTACTGTCTGGTGTCTGGGCTGGCTGGGTACTGTCTGGTGTCTGGGCTGGCTGGGTACTGTCTGGTATCTGGGCTGGCTGGGTACTGTCTGGTGTCTGGGCTGGCTGGGTATTGTCTGGTGTCTGGGCTGGCTGGGTACTGTCTGGTATCTGGGCTGGCTGGGTACTGTCTTGTATCTGGGCTGGCTGGGTACTGTCTGGTATCTGGGCTGGCTGTGTACTGTCTGATATCTGGTCTGGCTGTGTACTGTCTGGTGTCTGGGCTGGCTGGGTACTGTCTGGTGTCTGGGCTGGCTGGGTACTGTCTGGTGTCTGGGCTGGCTGGGTACTGTCTGGTGTCTGGGCTGGCTGGGTACTGTCTGGTGTCTGGGCTGGCTGTGTACTGTCTGATATCTGGTCTGGCTGTGTACTGTCTGGTGTCTGGGCTGGCTGGGTACTGTCTGGTGTCTGGGCTGGCTGGGTACTGTCTGGTGTCTGGGCTGGCTGGGTACTATCTGGTGTCTGGGCTGGCTGTGTACTGTCTGGTATCTGGCTAGGTACTGTCTGGTGTCTGGGCTGGCTGTGTACTGTCTGGTGTCTGGGCTGGCTGTGTACTGTCTGGTGTCTGGGCTGGCTGTGTACTGTCTGATATCTGGGCTAGCTGTGTACTGTCTGGTGTCTGGGATGGCTGTGTACTGTCTGGTGTCTGGGCTGGCTGTGTACTGTCTGGTGTCTGGGCTGGCTGTGTTCTAATTGAATGCTGCCTTCTCCTGTTGTCCTCCCATCTCTCTGTTTTTTTGCTTCACTTCCCCCTACTTCTTCCATGTTTTCTTCCCCCTATATATCTTTCTCCATCTTCCCAACTATCTCCCTTCCTATCTCTCTCTCCCACCCTACCTATCCCGCCCACTCTCTCTCTCCCCCAGGTTTGACCCCTGCTCTGGCTTGCGCTCCTAGCAGGGAGGTGGCTGACTGTCTGGCTCTCATTCTGGCTACCATGATACCTTTCTGCTCCCCTTGCAGCTCCGGTGCGCCCTCCCCAGGTTCCCTCCTGAGAGCCCTACCCAGGGAGGGGAAAAGCTCCCATGGCCCTCGCAGCCCCAAGGCCCCCTCGGACCCCTCTAGCGAGGGCAGTGCCAGTCAAGGCGCCAATGAAAACGACTCGGACTCAGAAACCTTTTGACCCCTATGACCTATGACCCTGACTCTTATTAGACTACCTGGATGCCTGAAGATCAGCACTCTCCCACCACCCGACCTCCCCTGATTCCTTGCTCGTGTCCCAGAGCAGAACCTCTCCGTGGGGCTTGTACAGGACTTTGTTCCCCCTAAAGGATGGAGGGATGGAGCTTGACCCCTAACCTAACTGTGATTCTGTCTGCTGGTGCTTCTTTTCCAGATCACGCTTGGTACTGCGTCTCAGCTTGGCGATCAATGACAGGCTGATACCTTTTTTGATTTTTCTTATGAAAAGAGACCCAATTGTAACCTTTTCTCTTTTGGTTGGTTGATGTACCAAATATTGACTTAACATAAGTATTTATGTTGATGTTTGTGTCTGGGTAGCCTAGGTATGCATTGAAAGGTACGCCCTGCTCTGTCTATCTGCCCAGTGATGTGAGTATAGCACAAACCAACTGAAGCACAATTCCAGAATTCACTTATAAGCTTATTATAGAGAAACAGGGTAGAATGCTTTCCTCTAGTTACAGTGTATGTATAGTCAGAGTATCGCCTTTATGCAAAGAAGTGGCATCATTTTCAACCTCTTGTGTTCCCACACCAATAGAAATATGACATTGGGCACTGAGTTGTTCCTGATCCTGTCACGTGGTCAGTTAGGAAACTGTCCCTCGTGTTACAGCGTTTCAGTAAATCACATGCCCAGATACAGTATGTCAGATCACGTACGGTACTGTACGGTATTTATTCACATTTATATTATGGTACAAAGGACAGCAGGACCTTGATCACTTTTCATTTCCTCTTACCCTCCCTCCATCCTCGTTTACCGTCTGTTGGCTACCTACCTGCAATGTGCCAGTCTCTTAAACGTGTCCAGTGCCTTGTTACACCTTTTATATACTTTTTTAAATTTAAATTCTCCCAAAAAAGTGTATCCCCTAACGCAGGGTTCTCCAACCCTGTTCCTGGAGAGCCACTGTCCTGTAGGTTTTCACTCCAACCCTGTTCCTTGAGAGCCACTGTCCTGTAGGTTTTCACTCCAACCCTGTTCCTGGAGAGCCACTGTCCTGTAAGTTTTCACTCCAAGCCTAATCAAGCACACCTTATTCTAATAATTAGCTGGCTGATAAACTGAATCAGGTTAGTTTCAATTGGGGTTAGAGTGAAAATCTACAGGAGGGTAGCTCTCCAGGAACAGGGTTGGAGTGAAAACCTACAGGAGGGTAGCTCTCCATGAACAGGGTTGGACAGCCCTGCTCTAATGAGTATCCTGTCACTTCTAACCCTAAAAAAAGAACTCAGTTATGGTCAGGCATGCCTGTGTGTATATATATATATATATGCCTGCTACAAGATGTCTGACGAAAGGAAGTTGGTTTCTGCTTTTGTACATACCGTGTCATTGTAATAACTCTCTACCCCAGAGCACACAAAGAAAGCACAATGCCTCCGTTTCTAAATGCTTGTCGTTGGAACTAAGAAACGGGGAGTTTCAATTCTGTCCCAAATGGCAAGCTATTCCCTACATAGTGCACTACATTTGACCAGAACCCTAGGGGCCCTGCTCAAAAGTAATGCACTATAGGGAATAGGGTGGCATTTGAAAGATGGTCTGTCCGTATTACGTCAGTCGTGACAATCGTATCACTGTGTTTGATTGATTTTCATACAAGTTCCTGATTCAGTATGAAATGCTGAAGGTTGTTTGTCAGCTTCCCTTTGTTTTATATGAATTGTACAATTCTATAAAAATCTGTTTTAATTTAGTTCTGTGTGTGATTTGCTTGCTTTCCTATTTGTTATCAAGTAAACTAAATATAGCTAATGTTTTTGGCCATCTGAAGCTTACCTGAGAGAATAGATCCTCTAGTTCTTGGAAACCTCAAATGCCTAGATTATATAAGTGGGTAAGGAGTCAACATACCGGTAAAATAATTTCCATTACATGTAGTGATGAACAATGACTTTTACCATCAAATCTATGTAGACTTACAAGACGGGAGGCCAACAAAAACATCTGACACTAAGGTTTAAAACCTTGTGAAATCCGTTAATAATCTTTAATTACATCATCTCTGTACATTTACATCAATTTGTTTGCTCAAACTAGGCCCAAGTAAGATTATTTGTGCTCTCTCGGTGATCTTGTGAAACAGTTGGAAAACTTGGCCCTTCAAAATAATCTCTTCCCTCGGGGAAATATGTCATTAGGGACAAGAGTTTTTCTTTCCAGGTCAGGAAAAACTGTCTTCAGTCATGCCATAGAACAGTCATGAATAGTCACTGGTCTAGTTTATGATAAAACAGTTTACCTAGATATAGGTCTACCTGTGCAAGATTCTATGATAATTATTATGGAATGATTGAGTCGTACAAACTGGACATTCTTTGCATTTCATCAACAACAAAAAAGGCATTAATCTTCTTCCTCTATTTTCCTTCATCCATCAATCCAGTGTGCTATTATGGTTCCCTATTGGGATAAGGCTTTTTCTGCATTGCGGTCTCCTCTCCACCTTGGTGACTGATGCCCATGTTGTGTTCTGTAGCTAGCAGCTCCCTGGTAGCCTGAGTCCCAGATCCATTTATGCTGTCTTGCCAAACATGCTGTAAAAATGACATAGGAATTGGCTAGACAACACAAACAGGTCTGGGACTCAGGCTAGCTCCCTGGTGTAACAGTTCAGCAGTTGACCCCCAGCCCTGTCCAGTGGTCAGGCACCATGAGGAAGTATTTGTCCATAGCCTCACAGAAACGGGCTCGGTACAGCTCTGGAGAGACCACCGTGGGCATCTTACCTGTGTGCGAGACACAAAACGTTTATAATACATTTTATTTGTATTGCGTTTTTCATTTACAGGAAGAAATCAAAAAGGTTTTTATACAATTAACTAATTACTAGAGATCAAAGCTAAACGTGAAAGGGCACAATCTTAAAATAGACTTCAAGGACGAATGTACCGGGAAGGAGGTGTTGGTGTCAGATGAATTACCTTGCCCTCCCAGGATCCCTGTGGATTTCACCACCATCTCCAGCTTCTTATCCCATGTGAACGTCCGTATGTAATCTGAAACAATGGGAGGAATGTTTGTTTTAGAAATATAGCAAAGTACAATGTCACTCAAATGCCCTTTTGAAGCAGCATGCATGGAGAAATTAAGAATGATTTTCTATAAAAAACACCAGTAAAACAGTTTATGTATAACAATGAACAACGTTATAGCCAATGAGAACACATTTGAAAAAGATCAAGCTTTTCCCTCACCTATGATTCCCACCACCAGCTGGTCTGTGGCGTCGTCTCGTCCAACCAGCAGAGAGTAGTCTATGATCAGGTGACTAGACAGGAAGTAGGCATCACTGTGGATAGCAGCCCTGAGGATGGCCTTGCAGTGGGCTCTGATGTACAGAGGGTTGTCATGGACCAGCTTCAGTAGATTCTCATCCAGCAGAACCACCTAATATAGAATGATGCCATTTAGCTCATGCTTTTATCCAAAGGTCTTATTGCAAAAGAGAACGTGTTCTCAATTAACAAATCATGTAGAAACACCTCAAAGATGATCAATGGAAACAGGATGCACCTGAGCTCAATTTCAAGTCTCATCGCAAAGGGTATCTGTTTACATTTTTTATTCATTTCCCCCCCAAAAAATTGCTTTGTCATTATGGGGTATTGTGATGTCATTATGGGGTATTGTGATGTCATTATGGGGTATTGCGATGTCATTATGGGGTATTGTGATGTCATTATGGGGTATTGCGATGTCATTATGGGGTATTGCGATGTCATTATGGGGTATTGCGATGTCATTATGGGGTATTGCGATGTCATTATGGGGTATTGTGTGTAGATTGATGAGGAAAACAATGAATTTAATACATTTTAGAATAAGGCTGTAACGTAACAAAATGTGGAAAAGGGGAAGGGGTCTGAATACTTTCTGAATGCACTGTATCCTGGTTAAAACAACACATACATAAAACAAAGCAACTTACATTACAGTGATTGCATACAAAATAAATGTATGTGGCCTTAGGTGGGAATCGAACCCATGGCCCAGCCCTGCTAGACTAGCGCCATGCTCACCTCACAGCTCTCCTTCCCAGACTCGGTCTTGACGTTGCGGTTCCTCAGAGAACCCTTGAGGTCGAACACCTGGGCCATCTTCCTGCCATAGAACAGGTTCTCCATGACCAGAAGGTCCAGCTTCTTCTCAGAGTTGTTCTGGGAGTTCTTGTAGCCGATCCGGTACACACCCAGGATCTTAGCCAGGGCAGTGGGCCGCTGTGGGACACACTGGGTTTAGGACAGGACTGTGTTGCAATAACCATCCATCCATCACCACGACAAGAACACAGCTCATTGACATTTTATCTGAGAGACACCATTGAGACCAGCTTTTCTTTTTCAAGGGAGCCCTGCATATACAATGTCATAGAACTAAGAAATCTAACAATATAAAACAAGTACAATATGTTTAATAAAATTGGATTTCCTCAAATTTAATTAATTTGCAAACCAACTCTATATATACATACACATTACATGACCAAAAGTATGTGGACACCTGCTCGTCGAACATCTCATTCCAAAATCATGGGCATTAATATGGAGTTGGTCCCCCTTTGCTGCCCCAACATCCTCCACTCTTCTGGGACAGGCTTTCCACTAGATGTTGGAACATTGCTGCGGGGACTTGCTTCCATTCAGCCACAAGAGGTCAGTGAGGTCAGCACGGATGTTGGGTGATTAGGCCCGGCCCGCAGTCGGCGTTCCAATTCATCCCAAAGATGTTCGATGGAGTCGAGGTCAGGGCTCTGTGCAGGCCAGTCAAGTTCTTCCACACCGATCTCGACAAATTCTTTCTGTATGGACCTCGCTTAGTGCACAGGGGCATTGTCATGCTGAAACAGGAAAGGGCCGTCCGCAAACTGTTGCCACAAAGTTGAAAGCACAGAATTGTGTAGAATGTCATCGTATGCTGTAGCATTAAGATGTCCCTTCACTGGAACTAAGGGGCCGAGCTCAAACCATGAAAAACAGTCCCAGACCATTATTCCTCCTCCACCAAACTTTACAGTTGGCACTATGCATTGGGGCAGGTAGAGTTCTCCTGGCATCCGCCAAACCTAGATTCATTCGTCGGACTGCCAGATGGTCAAGCGTGATTCATCACTCTAGAGAACACGTTTCCACTGTTCCAATGGCAGCAAGCTTTACACCACTCCAGCCGACACGTGGCAATCTTAGACTTGCGCACGGCTGCTCGGCCATGGAAACCCATTTCATGAAGCTCCCGACGAACTGCTCGTGCTGACATTGCTTCCAGAGGCAGTTTGGAACTCGGTAGTGAGTGTTGCAACTGAGGACAAACTATTTTTATGCGCTACGCACTTCAGCACTCGGCAGTCCCATTCTGTGAGCTTGTGTGGCCTACCACGTCGTGGCTGAGCCATTGTTGTTCCTAGACGTTTCCACTTCACAATAACAGCACTTACAGTTGAGCCGGGGAAGTTCTAGCAGGGCAGAAATTTGACAAACTGACTTGTTGGAAAGGTGGCATCCTATGATGGTGCCACGTTGAAAGTCACGGAGCTCTTCAGTAAGGACATTCTACTGCCAATGTTTGTCTATGGAGAGTGCATGGCTGTGTGCTCGATTTTATACACCTGTCAGCAACGGGTGTGGCTGAAATAGCTGAATCCACTAAATTAAAGTGGTGTCCACATACCTTTGTATATAGTGTATCTATTTAAGTTAATTTAACTATATTTGTGCTAGACCTGAAGCCAGATGCGTAGTGTAGTTAGCCGGGGGTACTGTAGTTAGCCGGGGGTACTGTAGTTAGCCGGGGGTACTGTAGTTAGCCGGGGGTACTGTAGTTAGCCGGGGGTACTGTAGTTTGCCGGGGGTACTGTAGTTAGCATAGTTTACCTTCTGCTGCACGGCTCCAGTGATGTAGGTGAAGTAGTGAGGGGCAAAGTCCAGGAAGGACTGAACCTCTAGTCTGGGCATCTGCTTCAGAATGTATCGGTCATCTGAGGGAGGGTAAAGAAACAGTGAGGTACAACAGACATATTTAAAAAGGCGTCTCTTGACCTCAAATGGGACTTCCTGGTAAATAGAAGTTAAAAATAAAATATGGCTCTGGTGTTGCCAGTCACCTTCGGTGGCATAGAAGACGGCCCCAGACTTGCCACCGCGGGCCTGCCAGTTGACACAGTGGGACAGCGAGCGAACAAAGTCATCCTCCGTACTCTCCATTATTTCCGCTCTCATCTTGTGGAACTCCTCAGCATAGTAGATCCTACAGTAGAACTTAGCGTTGGCATCAGAGAACTCTGCAGGGGAGAGAGAGAGGGGGGGGGGGGGGGGGGGGGGGGGGGGGGGGAGACAGAATGAGATGGGTTACGGACTAGGCCTTATGCTTATTATTGAGAGGAAGTTTGCAGGCTAAAAGGTGATGCCATTCCAAAGGGAAATCCAATGAGAAATGCATTTACTCACGTAATTCAATATGAGGGTTTCCTGTCGACTTCTTATGGTTGTCTCCTATGTCTGCATCTTCTGTTCAGAGCAAAAGAAAAACATGCTAGGAGCTCCAGAAACATTACATACTACATCAGAACAGAGCTAAACTGATTTTCTAGCACCACCCACTCATGTTGCCCCTTGACCTTGAGACCTTGTCCACTACTCACTAAGAGGCTCAGAGTCCATGCTGCTGCGGCCCAGACCCATCTGGGAGGAGGCCGTCTCATTGGGCTTGGCTGGGCTGTTCTTGACCCGGCTCTCTCCAGAGCTGCACACAGACAAGATAGGATTATACTTCAGGTAACACACACAGTTGACATCTGCAGGAGCAGTGTGGTGTACCTGGTGGTGTCCTCGCCTCCTGTCTTCAATGTTGTCTTCCACAGTTCATCCAGAGTACTCTTATACTCCTTACAGCTAGAGGTTGGGCAGAGGTCATTCAAATATCATTAGAACAACAAAATACACGTTTGAACAGAAAAGTCAGGCTTGTGAAGAGTTGGACAGGAGCTGTTACCTGAGAGCGAATGAGATGATGGAGCTGGGTTCTCTCTCACACACGGCGATGGGCACTCTCTCATGCTCATACATCAGGTAATGCTTGTCTGGTTCACTGACGAACAACGGACACAACAACGTCACAAAACATACAATACACTCTTTATTGATCCATTATATTAGGATAGTTTTGATTTGGGCTTTCACAGTGCCCAGTCCCGACACACAACATGGCAGCACAGGGTCACCCACAGAGCAGAGCAGTGCCCTGGAGCAGGTTAGCGGTTAAGTGCCTTGCTCAAGTGCACACCGGCAGTATGTGGCACCTGAGATATTGATGATTTTTCCAGTCGACACTAGGATTCAAGCTAAACATTACAACAAAGTAAGAAAATGAACAGGGCTCAATATAGTATGGGCATTTACATCAAATTCTATCTTATTTGGCTGATCATGCAACAATTTATACTACAAGCCAAAAGCCTATTCAGAGATGAAGTCATAATGTACACACAATGGGAATGGGATAGAGTTGTAACTGTTGCCTGGCATCAGGTTGGCTAGAATGGCCTTCATGGTGGACTTCTCTTTCACCTGGCTGTCATTGGAGCCCAACAGGTGTCCATCAAACACATCTAGGAGACAACGAGAATGAATTTAAGGACAGGAGTGGTCTGTATTTTGATACGCACTGTAGATCCAGAGAAAGAACAGGAAGCTAATGTGGGGGGGGTTGTGTGTGTGTTCACCCTCTGGGATACTGACGGAATCCTGGTCAGGAAAGCAGGGTCCAGACGAGAGGGGTTCTGAGCCTGGCTCCCCTGGTGACGGTAACGCTAGCAATGACGACCCCCAGCTTGAGGGCATGGCAGTGAGGTGACGATCCTCTGTCCATCAAATAACAGACACGCCCATCAACTACAGTCCACCAATGAGAGAAGTAGTATAGCATTCTGACTGAAAGCTGAACCAATCCCCTTACCTTTGTCAACATTTTGTACTAAAGGGGAGGGGTTGCGTGGAGAGGACTCCAGAGCACTTGGCTGTCAAACAAAAGAAACAACATTCCTTACTTTCTGATACACTAAGTGCTTATCATATACTAAGCACTTCCAATCATCTGAATTGTATCAGGAATCTGTTGCACTGACCTTGCTGTCGTCTGTCTGTCGGTGTCTCCCAGGGCTGGCTGGGACAGACAGACGCTTCCTGCCCTTCTCCTGCTGGAACAGGTCCTGCAGCCTGGAGGTTACATGGTTCAACAAATCCATTCTTAGAAAGATCTCCCAATGACATCAATCATTTCTCTGTTCTCCTCTCTCAGCACTGTTGGGAAGGGTCCGTCAGTAAGCGTTTCACTGTTAGTCTACTTGGAAAACCCCTGTTGTTTACCAAGCATGTGACTAATAAAATAGATTCTGATGTGAAAGTCTGAGCCCAAGTTATAATTCAGCCCTAAGGTCCAATTTTATGGACACAGATGACGAGATTCAACCATTCAAAGTACTTCTTAGTCAAAGACTAGGCTTGATCTGTGTCTAGGAAACTGCCCCTAAAAGTTTAAAAATTAAAAGCTGCTCTGAGGTCAGTGTTCTCACCATAGAAATAAGAATGAATAGAAAGGGCATCTCCATTCAAGTCAATGATGGCACAATGGGTGGGCTGGCAGCCATTTTGAGCCATATTGCATGGAAGTAAAAGCAATAAGTTTACCCTTCAATCCGTGCTGTGATTTGTTGAGTCAAATCACATGACATTACAAAAAATACATTCAATTGCATGAGCCACATCAGTTAGCGTCATTTGAATGAACATTCTACATTACCATGGCAATCCAGCATCAGTTGATAGAACATTTCAAAATACCATGGACATTTTTGCATCACAATACCAGGCAGACATTGCGAGTGTACCAGTCAATAGGCAGGGTCAGAGTGTCCAAGCCCGTTCTATTCATTCTTATTTCTATGGTTCTCACCTGCTGTTCCAAGACTGCAGTGTTTCACACAGGCTCTGTTTCTTCACTACCACTGATTCCAGTACAGTCTGGAGCTGCTGGGGGGAGTCACTACCACAGGCCTGGAGACGAGCCTGCAGCTTCTCTATCCAGCTGTGCAGATCTGCCTCCTCCATCTGAACACGCAAACAAAATGAATGGAAAACATGGGTTTGATACCGTTCCATTCCAGCCAGTCCAATGAGCTCGTCCTCCGACGTAAAGCGACACCAGCCTCCACTGCACTATACATACTATACACAGTGGTCCCGCCCTTTGGAGGAACAACCTACATCTTTCTGTGCAAACAGGTCCTCCATCTTCTGCTCGCGTGTCTTGCTGAAGGTGTCCGTCTTCAGGGAGGTGAGGCGGTCATCTATGGCCAAGTACACCTGAGTCACCCTGACAAGAGGGACAGAATGGAAAAGATCTGGTTAGAAATAGATTATTCAGACTCCTAGCCTGGTCCCAGATCTGTTTGTGCAATCTTGCCAACTACTATGGTTATTGTCAGAGGACAATAACCATAGGAGTCGGCTATGCAGAACAAACAGATCTGGGATCAGGCAAGTTAAGGTCATGGTAGACAGACAACAGGTAGACCAGTTACTTCTGTGAGAAGTCCTTGAGGTCCTGCTGCATCCGGCCCTTGGAGGGCCCCTGGTTCCTGATGAAGATCTTAGGAGGAGGGAGGCAGACCTCTAGCAGTCTCACTGAGATGTAGCTGGTGGTTAGACAATTACAATGGCATGATGGGCAAATACATTTTACCACACTAACAATAACTATAGTGATCTTTGTGTTCTGGTATTTAGAGGTCATTTGAAGATGTAGTAAGAATGGTAAATTATGTATGGCTGGATAGAAGTCAAAGCCCTGGCCTGTGTTTCCCACCTGAAGGAGGCCACCATCTGGTTATAGGAGAAGTACTGATGGTAGTCATGGTGGATGGAGTGGCCACAGGGCTCAGCATTAGCCCTCCTGGTATACTGGTGACCATAGAACCTCAGTTCCAGGTACTTAGCAAAGGACATGGACCACGAGTCATTAGAAAGGGGCACCACAGGAGTCACCTACAGAGAGAGTAGAAGTGAGTAGAGTAGGAGAATATAATAGAAGAGTGTAAAAAATTAGAGTAGGAGAGTAGAAGAGAGAGTAGCAGTGGAGTAGGAGAGTGTAGAGTGGAGTAGGAGTAGAATAGAGTATAAGAGAGTAGAGTAGCATAGCAAGTAGAAGAGTAAAGCAGAGTAGGAGAGTAGGAGTAGAGGATAGTGGAGTATGAAGAGAGTAAAGTATGAAGAGAGTATAGCAGAGTAAAATAAAGTATAGTAGGCCGGTAAAGCAGAGTAGGAGTGAGTAGGAAGGTATAGTAGGAGAGTAGAGTAGAGAATAGAGTAGGAGAGTAGGAGAGTAGCGTAGAGAATAGAGTAGGAGAGTAGCGTAGAGAATAGAGTAGGAGAGTAGCGTAGAGAATAGAGTAGGAGAGTAGCGTAGAGAATAGAGTAGGAGAGTAGCGTAGAGAATAGAGTAGGAGAGTAGCGTAGAGAATAGAGTAGGAGAGTAGCGTAGAGAATAGAGTAGGAGAGTAGCGTAGAGAATAGAGTAGGAGAGTAGCGTAGAGAATAGAGTAGGAGAGTAGAGTAGAGAATAGAGTAGGAGAGTAGCGTAGAGAATAGAGTAGGAGAGAAGCGTAGAGAATAGAGTAGGAGAGTAGAGTAGAGAATAGAGTAGGAGAGTAGCGTAGAGAATAGAGTAGGAGAGTAGCGTAGAGAATAGAGTAGGAGAGTAGAGTAGAGAATAGAGTAGGAGAGTAGCGTAGAGAATAGAGTAGGAGAGTAGCGTAGAGAATAGAGTAGGAGAGTAGCGTAGAGAATAGAGTAGGAGAGTAGCGTAGAGAATAGAGTAGGAGAGTAGCGTAGAGAATAGAGTAGGAGAGTAGCGTAGAGAATAGAGTAGGAGAGTAGAGTAGAGAATAGAGTAGGAGAGTAGCGTAGAGAATAGAGTAGGAGAGTAGCGTAGAGAATAGAGTAGGAGAGTAGCGTAGAGAATAGAGTAGGAGAGTAGCGTAGAGAATAGAGTAGGAGAGTAGAGTAGAGAATAGAGTAGGAGAGTAGCGTAGAGAATAGAGTAGGAGAGTAGAGTAGAGAATAGAGTAGGAGAGTAGCGTAGAGAATAGAGTAGGAGAGTAGCGTAGAGAATAGAGTAGGAGAGTAGCGTAGAGAATAGAGTAGGAGAGTAGAGTAGAGAATAGAGTAGGAGAGTAGAGTAGAGAATAGAGTAGGAGAATAGAGTAGAGAATAGAGTAGGAGAGTAGCGTAGAGAATAGAGTAGGAGAGTAGCGTAGAGAATAGAGTAGGAGAGTAGCGTAGAGAATAGAGTAGGAGAGTAGCGTAGAGAATAGAGTAGGAGAGTAGAGTAGAGAATAGAGTAGGAGAGTAGAGTAGAGAATAGAGTAGAGTAGAGAATAGAGTAGGAGAGTAGAGTAGAGAATAGAGTAGGAGAGTAGAGTAGAGAATAGAGTAGGAGAGTAGCGTAGAGAATAGAGTAGGAGAGTAGAGTAGAGAATAGAGTAGGAGAGTAGCGTAGAGAATAGAGTAGGAGAGTAGCGTAGAGAATAGAGTAGGAGAGTAGCGTAGAGAATAGAGTAGGAGAGTAGAGTAGAGAATAGAGTAGGAGAGTAGCGTAGAGAATAGAGTAGGAGAGTAGCGTAGAGAATAGAGTAGGAGAGTAGCGTAGAGAATAGAGTAGGAGAGTAGCGTAGAGAATAGAGTAGGAGAGTAGCGTAGAGAATAGAGTAGGAGAGTAGCGTAGAGAATAGAGTAGGAGAGTAGCGTAGAGAATAGAGTAGGAGAGTAGAGTAGAGAATAGAGTAGGAGAGTAGAGTAGAGAATAGAGTAGGAGAGTAGAGTAGAGAATAGAGTAGGAGAGTAGCGTAGAGAATAGAGTAGGAGAGTAGCGTAGAGAATAGAGTAGGAGAGTAGCGTAGAGAATAGAGTAGGAGAGTAGCGTAGAGAATAGAGTAGGAGAGTAGCGTAGAAGAGAGGAGAGAAGAAGAGAGTCAAATAGAGGAGAGAGTAGAAGTAAATTATAGTATAGTAGGAGAGTATAGTAAAAAAGTAGGATTAGAGTAGCAGTAAGTATAGTAGGAGAGTAATGCATAGTAGAAGAAGAGTAGCGTATAAAATAGAAGAGAGTAAAGTATAGTAGAATAGAAGAGTGTAGGGTTAGAGTAGAAAATATTGTAGTGGAGTACAAAGAGTATAGTAGGAGAGAGTAGAGCAGGGGGGAGTATAGGAGAGTAAAGTATAGTAGAAGAGAGTAGAGCATAGTGGAAGAGTATAGTAGAGTATGGGAGTAGAGTAGAAGAGTAGGAGTGTATAGTAAAGTATAATAGAGTAGAAGAGTAGCGTAGGAGAGTAAATCAATATAAAGTAGAGTAGAAGAGAGTAGAGTAAAATAATGTATAGAGAAGTAAATTATAGTATAGTAGGAGAGTATAGTAGAGTAGAGTAGAAGAGAGTAAAGTAAGATAGTAGAGTAGGAGAGAGTAGATTAAAGAGTAAAAGAGAGTAAATTGTAGTATAGTAGAGTAGAAGAGAAAATTATAGTAGGGGAGTATAGTACAGTAGGAGAGTAGAATATTGTACAGTAACGTATAATAGAGTAGCATAGAAGAGAATAGAGTAAAATAAAGTATAGAGTATAATACATTATAGTATAGTAGAAGAGAGTAAAGTAGGATAGTAATAGGAGAGAGTAAAGTAAAGAGTAGAAGAGAGTAAATTATAGTTTTGAAGAGTAAAGAGTAGGAGAGTAGAGTAGAAGAGAGTATAGTAAAGTACAGAGTAGAATAGAGTATAGTACAGTAGGAGAGTGGAATAGGAGAGTAGAAGAGAATAGAGTAGGATATTATAGTAGAGTATAGTAGAATAGTAAATTATAGTAGGAGTGTAAATGAGAGTAGGAGAGTAGATTATATAGTAGAAGAGTAAATTATACTATAGTAGGAGAGTAGAGTAGGAGTATAGTAGAGTAAAGTATAATAGAGTAGAAGAGAAGAAAGTAAATTATAGTAGGAGTGTAAAGTAGTAAGAAAGTAGAATTAGAGTAGGATAGTAGAGTAGGAGGGTAGAGTATACTCTAAGATAGAGTACAAGAAAGTATAGCAGCATAGATGAGAGCAAAGTATAGTAGAAGAGTGTATCAATGAGTATAATTGAGTATGAAGAGACTGTAGTAGAAAACAGTATAGTACAGTAAATAAAAGTATAGTAGGAGAGAGAATAGTATAAGAGTAGAGTATAGATTCTGCTTATCTTCAATCTCACACAGCGTTGATCCTTGTATTCTACTCTATATTTTACTCTACTCTTCTACTATAATTTACTCTCTTCTACTATACTATAGTAGAGTAGGAGTATAGTAGAGAAGAGAGTAGAGTATAGAGTCTGCTTAGCTTCAATCTCACAGCTTTGATCCTTGTATTCTACTCTACTCTCTCCTACTCTAGAGTAAAATAAAGTATAGAGTAGAAAAGTACATTATAGTAGAGTAGAAGAGAGTAGAGTAGGCGAGTAGGAGAGAGTAAATTATAGTATAGTAGTAGAGTAAAATATAGTAGAAGAGAGTAGAGTATTGTATTTTAGAGTAGAGTATAGTAGAAGAGAGTATAGTAGAGTAGAATATAAGGATCAAAGCTGTGTGAGAGATTGACGCTAAGCAGACCTGGACAGCAGCTTTATGCTCTAGCCAAGAACTGGCTGATTAGCAAGCATTTGATTTGTTGAACTCGGGCTGCTAGCTATAGAGCAAACCTGCAGTCCTGGGGGTAGTCATGAAATAGATAAGGAAACACACCGATTAAAAAGTTACTGTACCTGTTTGCATATGCGGCACCAGGAGTAGTTGAGGATGGTGTGTTGGTATCCAGGCACAGGAGAGTCCAGCTCCTTCAGTACGATCTGAACACAGCCACTGCCATGGACAAACCGCCGCACATGGTGCACCATGGGAGTCTCACAGAACATACTGGGGCATTGATAGGACGGCCTGTAAAACACACACACGAAGAGGTGCTTCATTGAGCTAGATTTTATTACATCAGTGACAACAAAATAGATGTAAAAGGTTTTATTGTAAATTCGCTAACACAATTTGTCTGGTTCAGATTTCCCCCTCACCTGAAACAGTATCTCTCCAGGAATATTCCTAGAGTGAGGTCGTTCTTTCCGTAGAACTCCATCGTGACCATCCTGTTGAGAACAAATAAGTACTTGTGAATAGCTGACCTTTCAAAATTCAGTCAGTTGGTCTTTCACAGCTGGTACACAACAACACTTCTGTTGCACCTAAGGGGATAAATAAAGTAGTACTGAATTGAAGACCACCGGGGTTGGGTGGGGTTTACCAGGGACTGACGCAAGGGTTGGGGGCGTTGTTGGACTGGGCAGAGGAGCTGCTGAACAGAACACAGAGTCTCTGATGGTTCACTGGGTTCAGGCAGTCCAGCTGAAACACATAAGTAATGGTGGTCAACGACAGCATAAAAACAGCACTCTTCAGCCCTGACTTAATATCTCTGGAGAGTGAGGGAAGTGGTGAGCTCTCATCAGTAGCACATTGATCAGTAAACTAGCACTGGTTAAGGGAGATTTTAAGATAGATTGTTTGTAATGGAATAACTAACTCCACAGATACATCAGTGAGACTGTTGGAGATCTGCGCCATCTCCCTCCTATATTGTGATGTGTCCTAACTACCTTGGAGGCCCAGGTCATGTCGTTCTGTCCCGCTGGCTTCTCCTCCTCACAATCAGCCTTGACGGGGTGCTTGGGCGGCAGAGCCTCCCGGACCGGTGGCTGAGATAGGGGCTGGGCGAAGGGGTCTGCCTCCTCCTGTCGGAGTCGGCCTCCTTGGGCACGGTAGTCTGCCAGCATCTTGGCCAAGTCCTGGCTGCTGCCCAGATGCTCTGCGATGCGGGCACTGGTAAGGCGGTGGGAGGGTAACACCTGGATGGGGCGAGGGCCTCCGTTGGCCACGCCTCCACCGGATGGGGTGGAGTCTTTGAGGAGTTGTCGCTTACGTCGACCGTCTAGTTCTTTGAAGTCCTTGTTTAGCAGTGGGGAGAGGTACACCTGCACGAGGAGCTACTATGTTACATCTCAAATATGAAAATATCTTATTGATCATTCGCCCAGCACTTAAGTGTTATGAGATGGCATATTGTGTAAGCATGACTACCATGTTTTGTACAGAGGAATTGAAAAACATTCAATAAATACAGTCAATGTAAACAAACAGACCTGTTGAGGAAAGTAGTCTCTGCTGGGGCAGCGTAGGCCAGCGGGGGAGAGGAGGAAGGGCTCTCTGAAAGTGATGAAGGGGGAGACACACAGGATGATGTCCTTCAGCTCCTGTTTGAAGCCTGCCGTCAGCGTCCTGAGATGGTCGTCCGTCGAGGCCACCTGCTCGGTGACAGAACAGTCAAGGATATCGTTGGACACTCTTGGAGGACAATGGAAGTCGTTTTAAAAATGCTTTTTTATTATTAAAACCAATGTGTTTCTGCATGTCGCCTTAATCCTCACCTGCTCTGTGACAAACAGCCCTGTGTCATCCTGCAGGGGGTCTCTGAACAGCCTGGGGGCCGTCTCCGAAGCAGAGCTCTCCTCCTGCGACTCACGCCTCCCCAGAACCCCTGACCCGCTCCCCCCCTCAGTCTCCTCCCCCTGCTCCAGCCCAATCTCATCTGTTAACTCCTCTAGGTCATCAATGAGGTAGGGTGGTGGCGGCGCCAGGGGATTGGACAACGGCGTGGAGGTCATGACCTCTGCTGACTCCATCCCCTCGGCCACCAGGGAGGATGAGGAGGACAGGAGTTGGTTCTTGGCGACTTTGACAACCTCGACATCTTTAGGCGAGGAGGATTCCGATACAGAATTCTCCTCGTCCCCTAGCACAGTCTCTCCTCCCTGGAAGAGGGTGCTCTGGTCGGTCTCATTTTCCTGGCTCTCCTCCTCCACGATGGTAGTGCTCTCCAGGAGACAGGGGAAGCTGGTCTTGGCCAGGCTGGGAGGCATGGCAAACTCATCCATGAGGAAGGATATCTCTAGCTGGGAGTGGTAGGCCACACACACCATGAGGATGATGATCTCTTTAACCCTGGCCAGCTCGTACTCAGACGCCCCGCGAAGCTTTATGGTACAGCCTAGCTGGGGAGGGCAGCCCTCAAAGAACATCAGAGTCTTCAACTCATCTGTCACAGAGAAGGGAAAGAGGAGAACACATTACATAGTTGTGCTGTGGCACTCAGGAGAGTCAGAATGAGCATGTAGATACATATAGTCTAGGCTGGAGGACATTGTGAATGAAAGCACCTGGTTGCAGTGTGTTGGTTTCATGTGTTGGATTATTTAAGTGAAATAAGTGTTATGAACGGCTTCCAACATCGAAGGTAAAGAGATTTAAAATGTAGATATGTAAGATGTACACTAAAAGCAGCATGTTGAGGGCAGAGTAGTTTCCACTCACTGTTGGCCAGCTGGAAGGAGTGTAGGTAGAACTTTTGGCAGGTTCCCAGACGAGGCTTGGTGAGCAGCTGGTCCATGAACATGACCAGGTCCCCCTGGGTCATGTGACTCACCCTGTCCAAGACTTGCTGCAGAGAACCAGAGGTGGGGAAGAGAGAGAGGGCAGGAACGGCTAACAGACAGTTGAACGGATGAAGCAGAAGAACGGGCTGACATGGCAACAGACACCATCATAAAGAGTAGTGAAGCACTAGCTGCAGTATCCCATGGGGGTGGGGGGGGTTACTGTGGCCCTAGCGGCACAAAATAAAAGGTCTGACTGCTCAGAGACGCTTGGGAAAATGGTCGCAGAAATTTCACAAATTAACAAGGCACACCTGTTAATTGAAATGCATTCCAGGTGACTACCTCATGGAAGCTAGTTGAGAGAATGCCAAGAGTGTGAAAAGCTGCCATCAAGGCAAAGGGTGGCTACTTTGAATAATCTGAAATATGTTTTGAATTGTTTAACACTCTTTTTGGTTACTACATGATTCCATTTAGTTTTTTCATCGTTTTGATGTCTTCACTATTATTCTACAATGTACAAGATAGTAGAAATAAAGAAAAACCCTTGAATGAGTAGGTGTGCCCAAACTTTTGACTGGTACTGTGTGTGTGTGTGTGTGTGTAAAATATATATGATTGTAAATGATGCAGTCAATTACATTGATAGAACCCAAATCTATTTGCAAAAAAATGTAATAAAAATAAACTAACAAAAGCTACACAAGTAAGATGTTCTTAAGCGCTAAAGGTGGGTTTGGAAACAACCCAGGCTAGTCTAGCTAGTAGAGATAGCTAGAGAGATGGCAGGGCAGTACCAACTGGTTTGACATTGATAACACCAGTTAATCATTTTTTCCTAGCAGTACAGAGAGCTACTGACCGGTTTGACGTTGATAACCAGTGTGATGCCGTGCTCCAGCAGCATGTCCTGAGCGATACGAGACACGGTCTTCTCCACCAGCACCAGGTTGGGACGCACGTCCACTATACGCTGAACATAGTTCTTCAGAAACTCATGCTCCTGGGTAACAAAGACACTGACAAAGATCACATTTTCTTTTTCTTAATTTCTAGAAATTGTGGATGGGTGCTAGCAAATGTGGAATGACTAACAGGCTGACCTGAAGCACAATGGGGTCAATGCAGGTGAACTTGGTCTCCTCTCTGTAGAGATACTCTATGGAACACTTCAGAAGCAGGATCTTGGGGTTCTTGATGTACGAGTTCATCTAAAATATGATTCAATTGTACTTCACAGACAAGCAATAAACTGCGTCCCTCTGACTGTGTTTACAGGGAGAGATGGTAGTTGTTACATAAGAGAAGGGAACTTACTTTTTTGTGGGCAATGTTCTTGGTACAGACAAAGCCATTCACTACCGCAGAGTCAAACTTCTTCCCTCCAGGAATCTAAAAAACAACAAACCCCCCGCCCCAGAAAGAATGAAGTTTAAAAAGACAGCCATTTTGGTCACCTATCAGTCTACTCCTGCAGTATGTGCAGTCTAAGTAAAGCCAAATGACAAAGAACTGATTCAGAGTTGAAAGAAATGCAGGCAACGCAGACTTTTGCGTAAATCGTTCATTGAGGTCAATATGGAGACTTGAAAGTCAAGTTAATCAACCAGATCTCAAGTTAGAATAGAGCACTGTCAGCGAGGTACCTTCTTGACGTGAACCAGTTGTCTGATGTCCATGTCATCATCACAACTGCGAACGTCCGGCCGCACCGTCTGCACTACCTGCCTCACCACGGGAACGATGATGTCACGCCAGGAGAGGCACAGGGACTCGCTGTACAGCAGCTGCTGCAGCAGCGCCATCATGTGGCTGTGGTTGGCAGAGCTGCGGCCAGTATAACATGCAAAGTCACCAGCTAAAAATGTTTACATACCACCATAGTACACTAATTCATACTGAGAGGAGATCTCTGCTTCATCTAAAGAATGACTTATATGTTCAGTTCCAATTATACTTCAATTTAGTAGGCTAGAGACTAGTCTTTACATTCCAGACCTCCCACTTCAGTAGTGCCTAGCATTTCCTGTACTCACATACATATTTAATGGACAAAAAAAAGGTTGGACAAACATTTGAACAACTTTCAAACCTCTAAAGTTGTCCGACTGTACTCACAGTAGCCTCTCCATGGCCTCCTTCTCTCCATTCTCCTCTCTGAGCTGGTCCAGGGAGCTGTGGTGCCAGCCCAGAGGAGTGAACAGCACCTCGTTAGCTTTCTCCTCCACACGACGGTTAAACAGGGACTCTGCAGCACACAGAGAGCGATAGCTTGGTTTACAGCTACAGTACATTAGGTTCAGTACCAACTGCTTGTTCAATAGAAAGTATACACAGCTGCTCAAGAGTTGAAGCCAGACTACACTAGTAAGTGGGGAGTTCCTACCTTTGATGAAAGCGTCACTGATGGAGATATTCTGTCCTCCGTCCTCTGAGACCAGGTACTCTGATACAGGAGAGAGAAAGAGGAGAAACGCATAAACACACAACTCCACCTTCCATAAACGTATAAGAGTTATGGGAACTGGCTGAGCAAACAAATAGGTTAAGTTCCTCTTTGTATGCTATTGCAGATTAAGGTGAATCGATCAAAATAAACGTCTATGTAAAGGCGTTTTCTTTCAGCAAGACATTCTAGTGAAGAGGGATAGGACTGTCCCTGTTCAGGTGGAACAGTGTGTGTGTTTGTTGCGCCGTACCTTTCTGCTCCTTGGGGAGCGGTGGTACATGGGGGTACTTGGACTGTTTCTTGATGTGGAAGTTGACATTGTCCTGCTCCATATTGAGGTTGATGGAAGCAGCAGAGTCACTGTCCACCGCTGATTGGAAACTACTGACTGACGTCCTCTTACTGGGGTTGGATGAGTCTGACAAGGGGGAGGGGGGGGTGCATTGATTGATTGATTGATTGATTGATTGATTGGATCTTTATTAGCACATTAAAAACATGTAATGTGTCTTGTTGATGCATAGCAGCATGGAGGGGGAGTACACACTAGTTATATAGTTCAAGAGCTCAGTAGTAAGAGAAATACAAAGAAAAATCTCAGAGACATTACAAAGAGTCAACTACCTATTGTTTACTCTCAATATTAAAGGCTTAGTGCAGTCAAAAATGTGATTTACCTGTCTTTTATATACAGTTGAAGTCTGAAGTTTACATACACTTAGGTTGGAGTCATTAAAACTCGTTTTTCAACCACTCCACAAATGTATTGTTAACAAACTATAGTTTTGACAAGTTGGTTAAGACCTCTACTTTGTGCATGACACAAGTCATTGTTCCAACAATTGTTTACAGACAGATTATTTCACTTATAATTCACTGTATCACAAATCCAGTGGGTCAGAAGTTTACATACCCCAAGTTGACTGTGCCTTTAAACAGCTTGTAAAATTCCAGAAAATTATGTCATGGCTTTAGATGCTTCTGATTGACATCATTTGAGTCAATTGGAGGTGTACCTGTGGATGTATTTCAAGGCCTACCTTCAAACTCAGTGCTTCTTTGCTTGACATCATGGGAAAATCAAAAGAAATCAGCCAAGACCTCAGAAAAGAAATTGGAGACCTCCACAATTTCAAAACGCCTGAAGGTACCACGTTCATCTGTACAAACAATAGTACGCAAGTATAAACACCATGGGACCACGCAGCCGTCATAGCGCTCAGGAAGGAGACGTGTTCTGTCTCCTAGAGATGAATGTACTTTGGTGCGAAAAGTGCAAATCAATCCCAGAACAACAGCAAAGGACCTTGTGAAGATGCTGGAGGAAACAGGTACAAAAGTATCTATATCCACAGTAAAACGAGTCCTATATCGACATAACCTGAAAGGCCGCTCAGCAAAGAAGAAGCCACGGCTCCAAAACCGCCATAAAAAAGCCAGACTACGGTTTGCAACTGCACATGGGGACAAAGATGTCCTCTGGTCTGATGAAACAAAAATAGAACTGTTTGGCCATAATGACCATCGTTATGTTTGGAGGAAAAAGGGGCAGGCTTGCAAGCCGAAGAACACCATCCCAACTGTGAAGCACGGTTGCTTTGCTGCATTGCTGTAGGAGGGACTGGTACATTTCACAAAATATATGGCATCATGAGGGAGGAAAATGATGTGGATATATTGAAACAACATCTCAAGACGGTAAGGAAGTTAAAGCTTGGTCGCAAATGCGTCTTCAAAAATAACAATGACCCCAAGCATACTTCCACAGTTATGGCTTAAGGACAACAAAGTCAAGGTATTGGAGTGACCATCACAAAGCCCTGACCTCAATCACATAGAAAATTTGTGGGCAGAACTGAAAAAGCGTGTGTGAACAAGGAGGACTACAAACCTGCCTCAGTTACACCAGCTCTGTCAGGAGGAATGGGCCACAATTCACCCAACTTATTGTGAAAAGCTTGTGGAAGGCTACCCGAAACATTTGACCCAAGTTAAACAATTTAAAGGCAATGCTACCAAATCTAATTGAGTGTTTGTAAACTTCTGACCCACTGGGAATGTGATGAAAGAAATAAAAGCTGAAATCAATCACTCTCTGTACTATTCTATTCTGACATTTCACATTCTTAAAATAAAGTGGTGTCCTAACTGATCTAAAACAGAGAATTATTACTAGTATTAAATGTCAGGAATTGTGAAAAACTGAGTTTAAATGTATTTGGCTAAGGTGTATGTAAACTTCTGACTTCAGCTGTATATTTCCACACTGAGGTTGGAAATGATGATAATGCCCTTTTAGGGTAACCGCTGGTTGAAAAGACTGCCTGACATTTTAGCCTGTTTTGGTGGGATTAACTTTTGGCCTGCCTGCTGACATCACCAGGCGATAAATGTGTTAATAGACCAATAAGAAAGAGTTCCAAACCACTCTGCCAATAACAGCTAGTTCAGTTTTCCCCAGACAGTCCAAGCTAAATTCTGGCTTTATGACCATTTGAATTGAAAACAATCACAGTAAAGTACTTCACTGTTACCCAGAAATGATTTGATATTGAGAAGAAAATGTTTGCATTGGACCTTTAAGAAGAAAGCAGGCATAGACATGATGCTGGTTGTTGTAATGTTTAGCCTGAGGGCTAAAGTCACAAGGCATGCTGGGATACATACTGGTCGTGACATAGTCATTCTCGTCAGCCACCTGGTCTGTGTCACTGTCGCAAAACTTGATGTCTTTGAACCAGGAGGGTTCTGAGTGTCCCTCCAGAGAGTTGACACTGTCACTGTCAGGAGACGGGGTCTCAGAGAACTCTGTGCTCTGAAGAGAAGACAGAACATCATGATCATCATCCTCACCATCACCCTCTTAATTGAAGTGTGGTGAGCTTTTAGCGCCGTTCGGCTGCAGTGGCATCACTGCTGCACAAAGTTGTTGGAGGAGTGGCTACATGTAATAAACCAAGTGGCTATAGGGAGAAGTAGGCAGACTCGTCCCCTTATTCCCACAAAACAGTATCTCACCTGGAGGGGGCGATAGAGAGCGTACTCATCCCTGAACAGCTGGTTGTGGTGAGTGACACATTCCAACCAACGACCGTCTACCACAGCCTGACCAATGGCTATCGCCTGGGCCCTGCAAGAGTATGAGTGAGTGAGACAGAGAGCGAGAGAAAGATGGAAGGGCGAGCGAGAGTGGAGGAGTGAGCAAGATGGAAGAGCAAGAAAGATGGAAGAGTGAGAGAGATGTAGGCAAGAGAGAAAACATTTTCTAACTCATGTAATCTCTTCTTTCTACAATATCGTTATTCAGACATCAGTCAGGTAGCCATGATACAGTATGTCTATACCTGGTGGAGATGGTTCCACTCCTCAGCAGCCAGTTGACCAGCTCCTTCCCCACAATGCAGTTGGGGTATGTACGGAGCCAGTAGCGGTGGTCCTGGAACTCCATGCCAGTACTGTTGTTACAAATCTTCTTCCACAGGTCTTTGAGCTGGGACGAGTCCTACATGTCATGAAAGTCAGTCAGTGAAAAATCTGTTTTTATTGTATGCTTTGCCAACAATGGAGTGTAAATATACAGACAGGGCTAGAAAGAAAATAGAGGGAGAGAGTAAGGACAAGATGGAGAGAGGGAGAGCGTAAGGACAAGATGGAGAGAGAGAGAGCGTAAGGACAAGATGGAGAGAGGGAAAGCGTAAGGACAAGATGGAGAGAGGGAGAGCGTAAGGACAAGATGGAGAGAGGGAGAGCATAAGGACAAGATGGAGAGAGGGAGAGCGTAAGGACAAGATGGAGAGAGGGAGAGCGTAAGGACAAGATGGAGAGAGGGAGAGCGTAAGGACAAGATGGAGAGGGAGAGCGAAAGGACAAGATGGAGAGGGAGAGCGTAAGGACAAGATGGAGAGGGAGAGCGTAAGGACAAGATGGAGAGGGAGAGCGTAAGGACAAGATGGAGAGAGGGAGAGCGTAAGGACAAGATGGAGAGAGGGAGAGCGAAAGGACAAGATGGAGATGGAGAGCGTAAGGACAAGATGGAGAGGGAGAGCGTAAGGACAAGATGGAGAGAGGGAGAGCGAAAGGACAAGATGGAGAGGGAGAGCGTAAGGACAAGATGGAGAGGGAGAGCGTAAGGACAAGATGGAGAGGGAAAGCGTACGGACAAGATGGAGAGGGAGAGCGTAAGGACAAGATGGAGAGCGTAAGAACAAAATGGAGAGGGAGAGCGTAAGGACAAGATGGAGAAAGGGAGAGCGTAAGGACAAGATGGAGAGAGGGAGAGCGTAAGGACAAGATGGAGAGAGGGAGAGCGTAAGGACAAGATGGAGAGAGGGAGAGCGTAAGGACAAGATGGAGAGGGAGAGCGTAAGGACAAGATGGAGAGAGGGAGAGCGTAAGGACAAGATGGAGAGAGGGAGAGCGTAAGGACAAGATGGAGAGAGGGAGAGCGTAAGGACAAGATGGAGAGAGGGAGAGCGTAAGGACAAGATGGAGAGAGGGAGAGCGTAAGGACAAGATGGAGAGGGAGAGCGTAAGGACAAGATGGAGAGGGAGAGCGTAAGGACAAGATGGAGAGGGAGAGCGTAAGGACAAGATGGAGAGAGGGAGAGCGTAAGGACAAGATGGAGAGGGAGAGCGTAAGGACAAGATGGAGAGCGTAAGGACAAGATGGAGAGGGAGAGCGTAAGGACAAGATGGAGAGCGTAAGGACAAGATGGAGAGGGAGAGCGTAAGGACAAGATGGAGAGGGAGAGCGTAAGGACAAGATGGAGAGAGGGAGAGCGTAAGGACAAGATGGAGAGAGGGAGAGCGTAAGGACAAGATGGAGAGAGGGAGAGCGTAAGGACAAGATGGAGAGAGGGAGAGCGTAAGGACAAGATGGAGAGAGAGAGAGCGTAAGGACAAGATGGTGAGCGTAAGGACAAGATGGAGAGCGTAAGGACAAGATGGAGAGCGTAAGGACAAGATGGAGAGCGTAAGGACAAGATGGAGAGCGTAAGGACAAGATGGAGAGGGAGAGCGTAAGGACAAGATGGAGAGGGAGAGCGTAAGGACAAGATGGAGAGGGAGAGCGTAAGGACAAGATGGAGAGGGAGAGCGTAAGGACAAGATGGAGAGGGAGAGCGTAAGGACAAGATGGAGAGGGAGAGCGTAAGGACAAGATGGAGAGGGAGAGCGTAAGGACAAGATGGAGAGGGAGAGCGTAAGGACAAGATGGAGAGGGAGAGCGTAAGGACAAGATGGAGAGGGAGAGCGTAAGGACAAGATGGAGAGGGAGAGCGTAAGGACAGGATGGAAAGAGGGAGAGCGTAAGGACAGGATGGAAAGAGGGAGAGAGTGAGAGAAAGGGATACAGAGATCAATAGAAGGGGAAAGAGGAAAGTAAAGAAAGAGATCCTTACCAGCAGTATCTTCCTCTCCTCTTCACTGTGGTCTGGTTTGGGCATGGTCCTACTGGTCTGGGGGCTCACTAAGCTGTCATAGGAGGGCACCATGGAGGAGCCAGACCGGTCCAGGGACAGGTTGGTCACACTGGCTGACCTGGATATGACAGGGATGGCATTACAGGACCTGCAGGGCATTCTGCACCCTATTTCTCCGAGTATGTGTGTGTGCATGTGGGGGAGAAACCTTGAACTTCGCATTCCAAAATCATAGGCATTAATATGGGGTTGGTCCCCCTTTGCTGCTATAACAGCCTCCACTCTTCTGGGAAGGCTTTCCACTAGATGTTGGAACATTTCTTCAAGGACTTGCTTCCATTCAGCCATAAGAGCATTAGTGAGGTCGGCACTGATTTTGTTGGGTGATGAGGCCTGACTCGCAGTCGGCGCTCTAATTTATCCTGAAGCTGTTCAATGGGGTTGAGGTCAGGGCTCTGTGCCGGGCAGTCAAGTTCTTCTACATCGATCTCGTCAAACCATTTCTGTATGGAACTCGCTTTGTGCACGGGGCCATTGTCATGCTGAAACAGGAAAGGGCCTCTCACAAACTGTTGCCACAAAGTTGGAAGCACAGAATCGTCTAGAATGTCATTGTATGCTGTAGCGTTAAGATGTCCCTTCACTGGAACTAAGGGGCTCAAACCATGAAAAACAGCCCGACCATTTTTCCTCCTCCAACAAACTTTACAGTTGGCACTATGCATTGGGACAGGCAGCATTCTTCTGGCATCCACCAAACCCAGATTCGTTCATCGGACCAGATGGTGAAGTGTGGTTTATCACTCCAGAGAATGTGTTTCCACTGCTCCAGAGTTATATGGTGGCGAGCTTTACTCCAGCCGACGCTTGGCATCCCACATGGTGATCTAACACAGAACCCAAACCAGCTGCACCATCGTGCATAAATGTATTTTGTCCCCCCACACCAAACACGATCACGACACGCAGGTTAAAATATCAAAACAAACTCTGAACCAATGACATTAATTTGGGGACAGGTCGAAAAGCATTAAACATGTATGGCAATTTAGCTAGTTAGCTTGCACTTGCTAGCTAATTTGTCCTATTTAGCTAGCTTGCTGTTGCTAGCTAATTTGTCCTGGGATATAAACATTGAGTTGTTATTTTACCTGAAATGCACAAGGTCCTCTACTCCGACAATTAATCCACACATAAAACTGACAACTGAATCGTTTCTTGTCATCTCTCCTCCTTCCAGGCTTTTTCATCTTTGAACTTATATGGTGATCGCATCTACACTTTCATAGTATTACCACGACAACCGGCAAAACAGTTCATCTTTCAATCACCCACGTGGGTATAACCAATGAGGAGATGGCACGTGCTTCTATAAACCAATGAGAAGATGGGAGAGGCAGGACTTGCAGCGCGATCTGCGTCAGAAATATAAAGGAGTTCTATTTTAGCCTTTGGCAACGCAGACGCTCGTTGGCGTGCGTGAGCAGTGTGCGTGCAATAATTGAATAACATGGATTTCTACATCTATTTTGCAACGCTCGCGACGTGTCCGGTCTGGTCAGCATGTTAGGCTTGTGTGAGGCTGCTTGGCCACGGAAACCCGTTTCATGAAGCTCCCGACGAACTGCTCTTGTGCTGACATTGTTTCCAGAGGCAGTTTGGAACTCGGTAGTGAGTGTTGCAACGATTGAATACACCTGTCAGCAATGGGAGTGGCTAAAATAGCTGAATCCACAAATTTTAATGGGTGTCCACATACTTTTGTATATATAACGTACGTCTCTCTCGGTAGGGTGCACCATCAGAGAACAGGGCTCCAAAATACAAGCCCTGAACAGAGTTGGGAAAAAACTAGCTGTAAAAGGGTTCGGGAAAAATATGGACCAAAAGCAGACACTCACCGCTTCCTTATTGGGGACTTGCCTCCATCCTCTTGAAGCCCAGTCAGTCTAGAATTCATACCTCTGCTCTGAGACTCCTGGTGAATCAAACTGTCACACACGCAAACTAATTCATACCTGAACTAAATCATTTGACTTTGACGTCCATGTAACACTACAGTCACTAGCTATGGTAGACGTATGCAGAAGTGTCAATATGGCAGGGCTCGAAGGGTAAGGCTCAACTCAAAAGTAAAAGAAAGCCAAGAAAGCCAAAACTGTTACAAGCTAGCCATATGAACAACAGCAGGACTCACTTCTTTCTTATCCCAATCTCAGTGTTTCTACACCAGGAGAGAAAGGGACAAATAGTTTCTTTGAGACATGTCGTTAGGAGCAAGAGTATCACACTGATGATTGGATCAAAGCGAGTCACGTGGTTTAATGGGATGGAATGTTATTAGCTCAAAGCGAGGCACGTGGTTTAATGGGATGGAATGTTATTAGCTCAAAGCGAGGCACGTGGTTTAATGGGATGGAATGTTATTAGCTCAAAGCGAGGCACGTGGTTTAATGGGATGGAATGTTATTAGCTCAAAGCGAGGCACGTGGTTTAATGGGATGGAATGTTATTAGCTCAAAGCGAGGCACGTGGTTTAATGGGATGGAATGTTATTAGCTCAAAGCGAGGCACGTGGTTTAATGGGATGGAATGTTATTAGCTCAAAGCGAGGCACGTGGTTTAATGGGATGGAATGTTATTAGCTCAAAGCGAGGCACGTGGTTTAATGGGATGGAATGTTATTAGCTCAAAGCGAGGCACGTGGTTTAATGGGATGGAATGTTATTAGCTCAAAGCGAGGCACGTGGTTTAATGGGATGGAATGTTATTAGCTCAAAGCGAGGCATGTGGTTTAATGGGATGGAATGTTATTAGCTCAAAGCGAGGCATGTGGTTTAATGGGATGGAATGTTATTAGCTCAAAGCGAGGCACGTGGTTTAATGGAATGGAATGTTATTAGCTCAAAGCGAGGCACGTGGTTTAATGGGATGGAATGTTATTAGCTCAAAGCGAGGCACGTGGTTTAATGGGATGGAATGTTGCTAGTGGTAATCAATTACACAATAGCATGCGTTCTCTGACAAAATCAAACAAGGTCTGCCTTTGAAAAACACAACCCCAATTTCTTTTCATAATTTGCTTGTTTTTTGCATTGACAATTTATGATTATAAAATGAATCAGAAAAATTGCTGAGAGATGGTTTTCAATAAAAGACATCCAATGAAAGTGGACCATACTGGAAGAAAGAACCCACCCATTATACAGGGGAAGAAAATGACAGGCGGAGGGGAGTGGGCAGGGAGGGAGAGGACATGGGGGGTGAAGAGCGCCTAGTGTGTCTCTCTCCTCTGTCTCTTCAACTCTGCATTTGAAGGAAAAGACAAAGATGAGAGTAGGAATACACAGAGAGAAACATGGAGGCTATACACAGAGAGAAACATGGAGGCTATACACAGAGAGAAACATGGAGGCTATACACAGAGGAAAACATGGAGGCTATACACAGAGGAAAACATGGAGGCTATACACAGAGAGAAACATGGAGGCTATACACAGAGAGAAACATGGAGGCTATACACAGAGAGAAACATGGAGGCTATACACAGAGGAAAACATGGAGGCTATACACAGAGAGAAACATGGAGGCTATACACAGAGGAAAACATGGAGGCTATACACAGAGGAAAACATGGAGGCTATACACAGAGGAAAACATGGAGGCTATACACAGAGGAAAACATGGAGGCTATACACAGAGGAAAACATGGAGGCTATACACAGAGGAAAACATGGAGGCTATACACAGAGGAAAACATGGAGGCTATACACAGAGGGAAACATGGAGGCTATACACAGAGAGAAACATGGAGGCTATACACAGAGAGAAACATGGAGGCTATACACAGAGGAAAACATGGAGGCTATACACAGAGGAAAACATGGAGGCTATACACAGAGGAAAACATGGAGGCTATACACAGAGGAAAACATGGAGGCTATACACAGAGGAAAACATGGAGGCTATACACAGAGGAAAACATGGAGGCTATACACAGAGGAAAACATGGAGGCTATACACAGAGAAACATGGAGGCTATACACAGAGGAAAACATGGAGGCTATACACAGAGGAAAACATGGAGGCTATACACAGAGAGAAACATGGAGGCTATACACAGAGAGAAACATGGAGGCTATACACAGAGGAAAACATGGAGGCTATACACAGAGGAAAACATGGAGGCTATACACAGAGGAAAACATGGAGGCTATACACAGAGGAAAACATGGAGGCTATACACAGAGAAACATGGAGGCTATACACAGAGTAAAACATGGAGGCTATACACAGAGAGAAACATGGAGGCTATACACAGAGGAAAACATGGAGGCTATACACAGAGAGAAACATGGAGGCTATACACAGAGAGAAACATGGAGGCAATACACAGAGAGTAACATGGAGGCTATACACAGAGAGAAACATGGAGGACATACACAGAGAGTAACATGGAGGCTATACACAGAGAGAAACATGGAGGACATACACAGAGAGAAAGAAAACACTGAGAAAAAAGGTGAGGAGGGGAACAAATAGATGACTGGAAGTTGATGCGAAGGAGGAGTGCATGCATCTTTTGTATGAGGGGAACGGAACGGGATGATTGACTGGGGTCCATGCGAGGGAGGTGTGCATGCCGTAGAGATTTAATAACATGTTATTGTATATTGATCTATTTAATTCTGTGGGGCATGCATGGTTCCTCACAGAGGTTCCTCTGTTCTCTGCCTCCTCTTAGTTCACCTCTGCCAGGCCAGGTCCTCCTCTAGGAAGATGTTACGGCTGGACTTGCGTCCTCCAACCGGGGTGCGAGGCTCGCTGGGTTCCAGGATGCAGACGGAGCTGACGGAGGAGTCAGACAGAGCAGACAGGTCCTCTCCAATGGAGCCAGAATCTGCAGACTGGGAGTAGCTCAGAGCGATCTTACGGCAGTAGGTGCAGGCCCGCAGGTCTCCTACACACAGTAACAATGGAGGGAGGGATGAAGAGAAGAGGATAGGAGAGAGAGAGGAGAGGAGAGAGATAGGTAGGTGCAATGGAGGAAGGGAAAGAGACCGAGAGAGGGGAGGAGTCAGTGAGAGGAAGAGCAGGTCCTGCTATGAGCTAGGATGGAGGCAGTATTGTGGTTACTGTGGTGTGGTCACTGCATGGCATGGTTAGGTCACATCACAGCATCAAAGGTCAAACAGGTCTCAGATTCTCACATCACAGCAATGTTCAGGGATATTTCAAACAAGGTGTGCTCAAACACTACTGGTCAACCAGTCAACTTACCCAAAATCCAACTTTGCTAACACACACAACCACGGCAGAAAACACACACACACCATGCTGAGTGCCCATAGGACTCTGTGTATACATATCCCCAGAGGTAGACCTCCTAGTGTTTCCTGCAACACATCTAACAATGCATTGAATTCAAACTGGAGTTTAAACCAGTAGGGCCTGTGGTCTTTAACACACTGTGGACCCTGCTTTGGGAACAACTTTCGGGGCTATCCCCCCCCACGCAATCCTGTGAGCCTCCCCCTCCCCAAAGCACTCACCCGTGTAGCCCATAAACTTGCCAGGGATTTCCTGGTTGCAGCAGCGGCTGCAGAAGATCTGTCCGCAGAGCCGACAGTGGTGTCGACGGCGGAAGGTGGTGAACTTCTCGTTGCAGTCGTAGCACTCTTTACACTGACTGTCTGGCATCCAGTACTGCTTCAGGTCACTGTCCTGCAACCAATCCCAGAGGTTTGTAATGCGTCATGAGCCGGGACTTCTTTATGTATCTATTCTAATAACAACGGTGTTGTCAGACTCCAGCCACCCTAGACATAGAATGTTCTCTCTGCTACCGCACGGCAAGCGGTACCGGAGCGCCAAGTCTAGGTCCAAGAGGCTTCTAAACAGCTTCTACCCCCAAGCCATAAGACTCCTAAACAGCTAGTCAAATGGTTACCCAGACTTTTTTTTTTTTTTTGTGGAATTTTCTTAAAACTGCATTGTTGGTTAAGGTCTTGTAAGTAAGCATTTCACTGTAAGATGTACACCTGGTGTATTTGGCGCATGTGTCAAAGTTTGATTTGATTTTCTGAAGGCGTCTTATTAAAGTATACGAAAACTGTTTCACTGAAATCAAACGGTCAGATGAAACAATAACCACCTCCTTTTGAAGAATAAGAGGGGTCTTAACATGCTGTCCTATATTTGGAACAGTTGCCTGTGTGTGTGACTGATTGTTAGCTAGGTTATATTACTCTAAATAAAAACAATCTGCAGTAGAGCAATGGTGAGTAAAACAACAGTGTGACGTGAGGTACAATAACCAACAACAGTGTGACGTGAGGTACAATAACCAACAACAGTGTGACATGAGGTACAATAAACAACAACAGTGTGACGTGAGGTACAATAACCAACAACAGTGTGACGTGAGGTACAATAACCAACAACAGTGTGACGTGAGGTACAATAACCAACAACAGTGTGACGTGAGGTACAATAACCAACAACAGTGTGACGTGAGGTACAATAACCAACAACAGTGTGACGTGAGGTACAATAAACAACAGTGTGACGTGAGGTACAATAACCAACAACAGTGTGACGTGAGGTACAATAAACAACAACAGTGTGACGGGAGGTACAATAAACAACAACAGTGTGACGTGAGGTACAATAAACAACAACAGTGTGACGTGAGGTACAATAACCAACAACAGTGTGACGTGAGGTACAATAACCAACAACAGTGTGACGTGAGGTACAATAACCAACAACAGTGTGACGTGAGGTACAATAAACAACAACAGTGTGACGGGAGGTACAATAAACAACAACAGTGTGACGTGAGGTACAATAAACAACAACAGTGTGACGTGAGGTACAATAACCAACAACAGTGTGACGTGAGGTACAATAACCAACAACAGTGTGACGTGAGGTACAATAACCAACAACAGTGTGACGTGAGGTACAATAACCAACAACAGTGTGACGTGAGGTACAGTAAACAACAGCAGTGTGACGTGAGGTACAATAAACAACAACAGTGTGAGGTACACTACACAACAACAGTGTGACGTGAGGTACAATAACCAACAACAGTGTGAGGTACACTACACAACAACAGTGTGACGTGAGGTACAATAACCAACAGTGTGACGTGAGGTACAATAACCAACAACAGTATGACGTGAGGTACAATAAACAACAGCAGTGTGACGTGAGGTACAATAACCAACAGCAGTGTGACGTGAGGTACAATAAACAACAACAGTGAGCCGTGAGGTACAATAAACAACAACAGTGTGACGTGAGGTACAATAAACAACAACAGTGTGACGTGAGGTACAATAAACAACAGTGTGACGTGAGGTACAATAAACAACAACAGTGTGACGTGAGGTACAATAAACAACAACAGTGTGACGTGAGGTACAATAACCAACAACAGTGTGACGTGAGGTACAATAAACAACAACAGTGTGACGTGAGGTACAATAAACAACAACAGTGTGACGTGAGGTACAATAAACAACAACAGTGTGACGTGAGGTACAATAACCAACAACAGTGTGACGTGAGGTACAATAACCAACAACAGTGTGACGTGAGGTACAATAAACAACAACAGTGTGACGTGAGGTACAATAACCAACAACAGTGTGAGGTACAATACACAACAACAGTGTGACGTGAGGTACAATAACCAACAACAGTGTGACGTGAGGTACAATAACCAACAACAGTGTGACGTGAGGTACAATAACCAACAACAGTGTGACGTGAGGTACAATAAACAACAACAGTGTGACGTGAGGTACAATAACCAACAACAGTGTGAGGTACAATACACAACAACAGTGTGACGTGAGGTACAATAAACAACAGCAGTGTGACGTGAGGTACAATAACCAACAACAGTGTGACGTGAGGTACAATAAACAACAACAGTGTGACGTGAGGTACAATAAACAACAACAGTGTGACGTGAGGTACAATAAACAACAACAGTGTGACGTGAGGTACAATAACCAACAGCAGTGTGACGTGAGGTACAATAACCAACAGCAGTGTGACGTGAGGTACAATAAACAACAACAGTGTGACGTGAGGTACAATAAACAACAACAGTGTGACGTGAGGTACAATAAACAACAACAGTGTGACGTGAGGTACAATAAACAACAACAGTGTGACGTGAGGTACAATAAACAACAACAGTGTGACGTGAGGTACAATAAACAACAACAGTATGACGTGAGGTACAATAAACAACAACAGTGTGACGTGAGGTACAATAACCAACAGCAGTGTGACGTGAGGTACAATAAACAACAACAGTGTGACGTGAGGTACAATAACCAACAACAGTGTGACGTGAGGTACAATAACCAACAACAGTGTGAGGTACAATACACAACAACAGTGTGACGTGAGGTACAATAACCAACAACAGTGTGACGTGAGGTACAATAAACAACAACAGTGTGACGTGAGGTACAATAACCAACAACAGTGTGACGTGAGGTACAATAACCAACAGCAGTGTGACGTGAGGTACAATAAACAACAGCAGTGTGACGTGAGGTACAATAAACAACAACAGTGTGACGTGAGGTACAATAAACAACAGCAGTGTGACGTGAGGTACAATAACCAACAGCAGTGTGACGTGAGGTACAATAACCAACAACAGTGTGACGTGAGGTACAATAAACAACAACAGTGTGACGTGAGGTACAATAAACAACAACAGTGTGACGTGAGGTACAATAAACAACAACAGTGTGACGTGAGGTACAATAAACAACAACAGTGTGACGTGAGGTACAATAAACAACAACAGTATGACGTGAGGTACAATAAACAACAACAGTGTGACGTGAGGTACAATAACCAACAGCAGTGTGACGTGAGGTACAATAACCAACAACAGTGTGACGTGAGGTACAATAAACAACAACAGTGTGACGTGAGGTACAATAAACAACAACAGTGTGACGTGAGGTACAATAAACAACAACAGTGTGACGTGAGGTACAATAAACAACAACAGTGTGACGTGAGGTACAATAAACAACAACAGTGTGACGTGAGGTACAATAAACAACAGTGTGACGTGAGGTACAATAAACAACAACAGTGTGACGTGAGGTACAATAAACAACAACAGTGTGACGTGAGGTACAATAAACAACAACAGTGTGACGTGAGGTACAATAAACAACAACAGTATGACGTGAGGTACAATAAACAACAACAGTGTGACGTGAGGTACAATAAACAACAACAGTGTGACGTGAGGTACAATAAACAACAACAGTGTGACGTGAGGTACAATAAACAACAACAGTGTGACGTGAGGTACAATAAACAACAACAGTGTGACGTGAGGTACAATAAACAACAACAGTATGACGTGAGGTACAATAAACAACAACAGTGTGACGTGAGGTACAATAACCAACAGCAGTGTGACGTGAGGTACAATAACCAACAACAGTGTGACGTGAGGTACAATAACCAACAACAGTGTGAGGTACAATACACAACAACAGTGTGACGTGAGGTACAATAACCAACAACAGTGTGACGTGAGGTACAATAAACAACAACAGTGTGACGTGAGGTACAATAACCAACAACAGTGTGACGTGAGGTACAATAACCAACAGCAGTGTGACGTGAGGTACAATAAACAACAGCAGTGTGACGTGAGGTACAATAAACAACAACAGTGTGACGTGAGGTACAATAAACAACAGCAGTGTGACGTGAGGTACAATAAACAACAACAGTGTGACGTGAGGTACAATAACCAACAACAGTGTGACGTGAGGTACAATAACCAACAACAGTGTGACGTGAGGTACAATAAACAACAGCAGTGTGACGTGAGGTACAATAACCAACAACAGTGTGACGTGAGGTACAATAACCAACAACAGTGTGACGTGAGGTACAATAAACAACAGCAGTGTGACGTGAGGTACAATAAACAACAGCAGTGTGACGTGAGGTACAATAAACAACAACAGTGTGACGTGAGGTACAATAAACAACAGCAGTGTGACGTGAGGTACAATAAACAACAACAGTGTGACGTGAGGTACAATAACCAACAACAGTGTGACGTGAGGTACAATAACCAACAACAGTGTGACGTGAGGTACAATAAACAACAACAGTGTGACGTGAGGTACAATAAACAACAACAGTGTGACGTGAGGTACAATAAACAACAACAGTGTGACGTGAGGTACAATAAACAACAACAGTGTGACGTGAGGTACAATAAACAACAACAGTGTGACGTGAGGTACAATAAACAACAACAGTATGACGTGAGGTACAATAAACAACAACAGTGTGACGTGAGGTACAATAACCAACAGCAGTGTGACGTGAGGTACAATAAACAACAACAGTGTGACGTGAGGTACAATAACCAACAACAGTGTGACGTGAGGTACAATAACCAACAACAGTGTGAGGTACAATACACAACAACAGTGTGACGTGAGGTACAATAACCAACAACAGTGTGACGTGAGGTACAATAAACAACAACAGTGTGACGTGAGGTACAATAACCAACAACAGTGTGACGTGAGGTACAATAACCAACAGCAGTGTGACGTGAGGTACAATAAACAACAGCAGTGTGACGTGAGGTACAATAAACAACAACAGTGTGACGTGAGGTACAATAAACAACAGCAGTGTGACGTGAGGTACAATAACCAACAGCAGTGTGACGTGAGGTACAATAACCAACAACAGTGTGACGTGAGGTACAATAAACAACAACAGTGTGACGTGAGGTACAATAAACAACAACAGTGTGACGTGAGGTACAATAAACAACAACAGTGTGACGTGAGGTACAATAAACAACAACAGTGTGACGTGAGGTACAATAAACAACAACAGTATGACGTGAGGTACAATAAACAACAACAGTGTGACGTGAGGTACAATAACCAACAGCAGTGTGACGTGAGGTACAATAACCAACAACAGTGTGACGTGAGGTACAATAAACAACAACAGTGTGACGTGAGGTACAATAAACAACAACAGTGTGACGTGAGGTACAATAAACAACAACAGTGTGACGTGAGGTACAATAAACAACAACAGTGTGACGTGAGGTACAATAAACAACAACAGTGTGACGTGAGGTACAATAAACAACAGTGTGACGTGAGGTACAATAAACAACAACAGTGTGACGTGAGGTACAATAAACAACAACAGTGTGACGTGAGGTACAATAAACAACAACAGTGTGACGTGAGGTACAATAAACAACAACAGTATGACGTGAGGTACAATAAACAACAACAGTGTGACGTGAGGTACAATAAACAACAACAGTGTGACGTGAGGTACAATAAACAACAACAGTGTGACGTGAGGTACAATAAACAACAACAGTGTGACGTGAGGTACAATAAACAACAACAGTGTGACGTGAGGTACAATAAACAACAACAGTATGACGTGAGGTACAATAAACAACAACAGTGTGACGTGAGGTACAATAACCAACAGCAGTGTGACGTGAGGTACAATAACCAACAACAGTGTGACGTGAGGTACAATAACCAACAACAGTGTGAGGTACAATACACAACAACAGTGTGACGTGAGGTACAATAACCAACAACAGTGTGACGTGAGGTACAATAAACAACAACAGTGTGACGTGAGGTACAATAACCAACAACAGTGTGACGTGAGGTACAATAACCAACAGCAGTGTGACGTGAGGTACAATAAACAACAGCAGTGTGACGTGAGGTACAATAAACAACAACAGTGTGACGTGAGGTACAATAAACAACAGCAGTGTGACGTGAGGTACAATAAACAACAACAGTGTGACGTGAGGTACAATAACCAACAACAGTGTGACGTGAGGTACAATAACCAACAACAGTGTGACGTGAGGTACAATAAACAACAGCAGTGTGACGTGAGGTACAATAACCAACAACAGTGTGACGTGAGGTACAATAAACAACAACAGTGTGACGTGAGGTACAATAAACAACAGCAGTGTGACGTGAGGTACAATAAACAACAGCAACTGTGTAATGGTGTGATGGGCTACTTGGCGTGATGGGCCAATGGGCTACTTGACGTGATGGGCTACTTGGCGTGATGGGCCAATGGGCTACTTGGCGTGATGGACTACTTGGCGTGATGGGCCAATGGGCTACTTGGCGTGATGGGCCAATGGGCTACTTGGCGTGATGGAGTAATGGGGTGATGGCTTAATGAGTTAATGGAGTGATGGCTTAATGAGTTAATGGGGTGATGGGGTAATGGCATGATAGATACCTGGCTCTTTCCCTCCATGATCTCCTTGAGTCTTTTCAGAGCAGTGCGGAGCTGAACAGCCGTACGGGGGTCGTGAGTGCTCAGGGGGGTTTCTGGTTTCCTACGGCCCTCTAGGAGCACACATGGTGCAAACATTCAGCATACACTTCATAAAACACACTGCACCTAACCACGCAAATGCTCCATTTTCATGCAAATGAAATGCAGAAAGGTAAAGGAGGGAGAGAGAGAGCACCTTCTATACCTCTCTAAAGAGACTGTAGGCTATAGTCCAATATGGGCTTGGAAATGTACAATAAAATGTCTACAAGGATTTACTTTTGATAATGGCAGGTTAGTTTAAAAAGGACTGCACAACGGCACAACAGAAGCTTACCGGTATATCAGTTCCATAAACTTGGCTCTAGTGAACAATTATGGTTCATATGAATACAATTAAAAACAGATACCGCAATTAAGTAAGAAACATAAAAGGGAGCATGTTAGTTCTTATATCATTATGCAAAAACACACAACTTTCCAAATATCAGTGTTGGCAACAAACCAACACGAGAAGGCACTTCATCGACACATGCCAAAATATATTTCAATCAACCAAACACACAAAACCACTCAGGTGCTTGGGTTAGCCAGCCACTCTGAAAGCAGGTTGTTAAAATCAGGCGCAAAACCATTTTGGAGATCTTCTCAAACACACAGTATAGAAGGCCCTCACCCTGACCCGGCCATAATGGCCAGTCCACTGCAAAAAGAAAAGACATACATCAGCGTTTTGAATGGATGTCAGGCTACTCACATCGTCCATTATTCTTAGCGCCTCTCTATGTAAAACTAATGTCAATGTCAAGAAGGTCTATCCTTCACAGCTATACAAAACAACTGTGGGGTAAAATAAGAAGTAGTCCAAACACACAGTCCATCCTCTCCTCTAAACTTGACTAGGGAGTCACCTCTTAGGTGTAATTACGACTAGTCACGTCAATTTGCTAAGGATGAAACTGATACTTTCACCATCATTGTCAGGTCAGAGATCATGCAATCAACTCAAAATGTAAACGTTTTAAAGAGCCACTGTTGGAAGAGGATAGGTTGGCTTACAACTGTGAAACAACTGCAGCACTGGACATACAGTGTATGTGTCCCTCCTGTGGCCCTAGTATGAGTAAGAATGTGTGTGTGTGTTACCTGAGGCGGTGGATGTTCTACGGAGCAGGTTGGGGTGTTGTTTGCTATGGGTCCCAGAGCCGTGGATGGAATGTGCTGGGCTGGTCCAGCTCCTACGCTCCCCAGTGGTTGACATCAAAGCCACATCCGGTTTCTCTGTCACCGAGGGAGGCCGCCCCTCCTCTGTACACACAGACCAATCACAACGGGTCATTTAAGGTCAATAAAGTTCATTGAAACATCATCACACCTACCCATGATGACAAAGCTGTGTACTTTAGTATGACATTTGGAGTCTTTATAAAATGCCATACTACAAACCATACCATACCAACCATACTACAAACATGACAATGCTTTATACATCTGTAGTATTCTTATCCAAAAACAACCTTTGTTGTGTTAAGTCGGTACTCCTATTTTAGCAATACAAAGATCACTTTAAATAAAATGAATATTTTAGTGTTTTAAAAAATATATAAAAACTGACATTTAACATTTATTTAACTAGGCAAGTCAGTTAAGAACAAATTCTTATTTACAATGACTGCCTAACCGGCCAAACCTGGACAACGCTGGGCCAGTTGTGCACCGCACGATGGGACTCCCAATCATGGCCGGTTGTGATACAGCCTGGATTCGAACCAGGGTGTCTGTAATGACGTCTCTAGCACTGAGACGCAGTGCCTTAGACCGCTGCGCCACTCGGGAGTATGTTGTGTCTAATAAGAGCAGCGAAACACGGCGACTGTATACATTGCTGTTGCTGTCAAGAACATGCTCTCTCTTCTAATCCAATCAGAATTGAATCGCCAATTATCTTATAATAACAGAGAAATGTAAAGAATATGAATACTGTGCATAGAATATTTGGTCCTGTTTTATTTGAAGTGCATCTTATGAAGGCTTCAATACCACTGCATACATGGGTCACAAATCATCTATAACTGTATTTCATGCCATATAAAAGATGAACAAATGTGAACAAATAAATTGATGATTATGTCACACAGTTATGCCACATTATGAATCTTTATAGAGCATGATATAAGATTATAGATGATTTGTGAAGCATCTATGTAGTGCTTATGAAGCCTATATGAATGTTTTATGATGTGAGCAGAGCTCTGCTGCCTTGGTGAGGGGCCTGCCAGTGAGGGCAGGGCCTGAAGAGAGGGAGACACATGATGGCCCATGTGGTTGAAAGGCCCCCTCCTGGCACCTAGACAATATTCTATCACATTACCTCACAAGACATGGGTTCTGATCTGGGCTGCATTCCGTTCCATTCTGCTTCCTCAAAGTAATTCTGACTGTAAACCAGGCTGGTAGTCAAGGCTACAGAAGTAACTTTCCCTGCATTCTAGGGGACAGTACATGAGCCTTGACTGTACAGTACTGCAAATTATAGGCTGCTATAGGCTACTCCACAGAATGAGAAATAACAAGAAGAGCAGTGTGACAAAACAACATTAAGTTATTAATTAACTTCCTTGTGGTTAATAGAGAATTTGCTGGATTCTGACTCAGTCACTGTCTTGTCTCTTCATCGTAATGCATAGGCTTACTAGAAGATGAACATTTAAAAAGACTGTCAAGTCAACCATCTCAAAACAATCTGTGTGTGTGTGAACTTGGTAAATTACCTTTATTGAAGCGGAACAGGTTGACGAAGGAGCTGTAGGCTGATCGGAGCGGAGGCTCGTCCTGCTCTGGAGTCAGGGGTTTGAAGTGTGTCAGGTGAGAAGGGCTGCCAGGGGAGATGGGAGGCTTCACACTGCAATCCAGCGTAGAGGAGGAGGATTTGTCCTCAGCCTCCATGTCACTGCTCCTGTTGGAAAGACAAATGATCTCTTGGTGAGACCAGAACATTGTGGTCACGTCATGGTGATCCTCTGCTTGATCGTGTGATAACAACTAGGCCTAAACAACTAGGCCTAAACAACTAGGCCTAAACAGTGCCATTGCTTACTTGACTTTTTATTTTTAATTTAAACCTTTATTTAACTAGGCAAGTCAGTTAAGAACACGTTCTTATTTACAATGACGGCCTACAAAAAGGCAAAAGGCCTCCTGCGGGCACGGGGGCTATATATATATATATATATATATATATATATATATATATATATATATATATGACAAAACACACATCACGACAAGGCTACAATTTCATTGATATTCAAACCATTACTTTTGATTAGTTTTACCTGTGGTTTGTTCTAAATAAGTCTTGTCCTCAGTAGTTTAACTGGGCTGTGAGTTGTTCGTTTGAAGCTGATACCTCAGCTATTTAGCGTTCAGTTCCTCTGTTTCTCCTTTCAGACACTTATCATCATACCCATTTTAGTCCCTTTCTTGTGAACCAACCCCATAAACAGAACTACTGTTCTTACTATTCCCCATGAAATGATGTTCCATCTTCTAGTGCAGTGAAACAACTTCACCACTTATGCTCGACTTCAATTGAATCTGTCACAGCAACAGCATATTATGCATAAACTTTGTTTATAAACTACAGTACTCAGAAACATTGTGATTTTATTTGACCATGGAAAAGAAGCGACTGCAAATATACAGCAATGCTGGTTTGATGGAATTACACCGATAGCTTACTAGGTAGAACATAATACTAAGGAACTGATTGAGTGCAAAACGTCCCAGAGTAGTAGTGGTTGTGTTGTGAACCGCATGTTTCTCAGGCTTACCCTCACAGGAGGCACATGATTCTTCTCACTCTCCCCCTACTTTGTAATAGAGCAAACAGGAAGGAAGGCAGAGGCATTAGCCTATAAGCAGAAAGGGAATAAAGTGGGATAGAATAGAATTTATTCGATTTGTGCTGAGCTTTTGACACTTCTAGAGCTTGGTTCTAAGGTTCTAACTGCAAAAAGGAGATTAGGAGATAACTGGCTTTAAAGATCCAAATCCTCATTGTTTTGAATGGTGTCAACAATTTGTAAGTTGTATTGTTGTGAACGTAACAACATGAATTTGGGTATTTAGAGTACTATAAAAGTAGAGAACATTGAACTGAACAAGGCTATTTGAGAGTAGTCCTTACGGTCCTTGCAAACAGTAGCATTGACGGACAAGAGTACAACTGCAGGCGACCCTACCACGATCCAGGAATGCAAACCAACACCAGTTTATATCTGTTTGAGTGTAAATACAGTACAACATGGTTATTTCTGTATACTGTCAAAGTCGAAACTAGTCATCCAATGTATATTTCTCTCTTCACGTAATGGTGTTCAAAGGCAAGAACACGTGATTTAGACTAGCCTACTTAGTTGATCATTTGTCCTATTCAAGTTAAGTCAACAACAAGCATCAACTACCACTGAGCTGAGGAACGTATCACTGCATAAATTCAGAACATGCAAATTAGACAACAAAAATACTGTTTGATAAAAACGACGGAATTTGTACTTGCAATAAATGTAGTATATGACTTTTGCTGTTTTCGTCATCAAACGAAGATAAACGGTTGCTCTTAACAGCAGTAAAATAAGTAGCAACGTTACCACTTGTGGAGGGATGGACCGGAGGAAAATGACAACCTCCCTCACCAGTATGTTTTCCACCATGTCATGTGACCACTAACGGTAAGACCTATAATGACAGCTGAGAAAGCTAATGCCGCGTTCACATGCTAGTCAGAACTAGGAAACTCTGACATGTCCGACTTGATACCTGGTTGTAGTTATACACATGCCGCGTTCAACCTCACACTGCTTCAGCTTAGGAGGCAACTGTGATAATGTGTATAAACTAGCTACATTTCCATACTGTTTGCGTATTGCTAATACTGCTAGCTAACTGACTATTGTTAAAAGTAACGTTAACACCTGTGGTAACAACTAACTAACGTTTGTTATCATCGCCATGCAAGAAGACAAACATAAATAAACCCACCAATAACCACTGCAAATAAGTACCATGCAGATCAAAATATATTAACTTAATTACTCAGATAGCTACAGTAGTAGCCGAACAGACTCTAAAGCTTGCCCAAGAATGTTAGCGTCTATGGATGGGGTACTGTACATCTCGTGAGCCAGCTTTCTGATTACATGTGCCTGGCGAATCAGTGAGCTAGCTAGCAAAATAGTAGGCCCACCGAAGTTAGATAACTGAAGGAGGAGTGAACGCTCAGAACTGAATTTCCACAAAATAACACTAATTACCTGTGTGTTGGACTCCTTGTACATCCCTGTAAGAATACAGTTAATGAGGTAAATTCCTGCGAAGTGGAGTAGGTACCCTATCTTCCCAAAAGCACAGTGACCCCCGAGCCAGACAGGACGAGTCGAGGGTCGATTGAACTGTTGTGATCACGAGACAAGGCTGCGCCCACTTCTTCTTCTTTGTTGGGTTTTACGGCAGAATGAAAATAACAGATCCCAAAATACAAAAATTATGTGGATAAAAATACTCAAATTGTACTGACTACCATGTCATCACTCAACAAGCTCCTTGCCTCTATGGTTAAAATCAATAATCCATGTCTGATCCCTACACAGGCTCAGGAGCCTGGGAGAGCGTCAAATCATCCCTGGCCATCCCTACTGCCTCTGATCTGGCGGAATCACTAAACACAAATGATTCGATTGTAAATTATATCTGAGTGTTGGAGTGTGCCCCTGACTATCCGTAAATACAAAACAAGAAAATTGTGCCGTCTGGTTTAATTAATATAAGCAATTTGAAATGACTTATACTTAAGAATATGTTTGCAATTACATGTACTTTTGATACTTTTACTCAAGTAGTATTTTACTGGGTGACTTTCCCTTTTACTTGAGTTATTTTCTATTAAGGTATCTTTACTTTTACTCAAGTATGACAATCGGGTACTTTTCCACCACTGGCTGTGAATTCCTGAAACCCCAGATACTTTACTGCAGCAGTCACAATAATATCCCATTTCTTTGACTTCCATGCTATTTGAGCAGTGCAGTTTATCACAGTTGTAATGAACTCCACAAAAAAATCCACTTTCTCTTAGTTGACAAACATTCACAATGGACTGTGGTGCATCCACAACCATCTATAAAACACTAGTTTCACTTTCTCAATTCTGACGACTTCATCAATTCACATGAAGATTATTTCAAGCACTTTCAGAAAACATTGACATTAGTGCGGAAACTTCAGTATAGCTGAGTCTGTTACTGGTGGAACATTGTTAGCTCCCTTTAATTTTGAAATAAATTAGTTTATTCAGAGCATTGCTTGAGTTAAGGCAAATGTAACCAACCTGGGCCTGGCTATTCTGTTGTTGAAGGCCCGGAGCCAGGAGCGCACAGAGTCCATATCTATGACAGCTGTCTCTCAATTGACTTCAAAGAGTGAATTAATTCTAAACAATAACTCTTCCAGTCAGCCCTTCTATAATACAACCATGATACATCGCAGCCTTTTGCTATGTGACTGTCACGTGAACTCAGTTCATAGTCATCCTTGACTGCCTCAAAGGAAATGAGTCATATGGGTTAATGATTCCGTGCTTTCAACTATTGACTGTTGAGTGGTTTGTAGTTATTCTTTATAGTATACAGTCTATGGGCCCATTACCAAACACAACAGGTGAGTATAGACGGGCTGCATAAACAAAGACCAAACCTTTTTTGACTAATTTTAAACACAGTGGAAAGCATGATTATTTTATGAATAATACAGTCTATCATTGTACACAAGTAACAGTATGATGTGTTTTATAGTGTATAAAAGGGGAATGCCGAAACTGCGCAATGCACACACTGTATTTGCAGACTCAAGCACAACCAGCTGGTGGGGTAGAGAGGGATTCTGAGCCCATCACTTTGAATAAGAAATAGTGTGATCTAAATTTGGCCCATAAACGGGTCACTTATTTAGAGGTGCTCTTCGTAACAGTATCAGTCTATTTTATCACAGACTTCAGTGCAAGTTTATGACATACAATCATGGTCATTGTTGACAAGTGAACTTCATATATCATTTTACAGATTCTCATCTTGAAAGGCCTCCAATGCAAAACTTTGGATCCCTTGGAAAGGACTGTGCATCTCTCCTCTGATGAAAGGGCTGTGGACCGCTGCCCTAATGAAAGGGCTGTGGATCTCTCCTCTGATGAAAGGGCTGTGGACCTCTGTTCTGATGAAAGGGCTGTGGATCTCTCCTCTGATGAAAGGGCTGTGGATCTCTGTTCTGATGAAAGGGCTGTGGACCTCTGTTCTGATGAAAGGGCTGTGGATCTCTCCTCTGATGAAAGGGCTGTGGATCTCTGTTCTGATGAAAGGGATGTGGACCTCTGTTCTGATGAAAGGGCTGTGGACCTCTGTTCTGATGAAAGGGCTGTGGACCTCTGTTCTGATGAAAGGGATGTGGACCTCTGTTCTGATGAAAGGGCTGTGGACCTCTGTTCTGATGAAAGGGCTGTGGACCTCTGTTCTGATGAAAGACATGTGGACCTCTGTTCTAATGAAAGGGATGTGGACCTCTGCTCTGATGAAAGGGATGTGGACCTCTGCTCTGATGAAAGGGATATGGGCCTCTGCTCTGATGAAAGGGCTGTGGACCTCTGTTCTGATGAAAGGGATGTGGACCTCTGTTCCAATGAAAGGGATGTGGACCTCTGCTCTGATGAAAGGGATGTGGACCTCTGCTCTGATGAAAGGGATGTGGACCTCTGCTCTGATGAACGGGATGTGGACCTCTGTTCTGATGAAAATGTAAGTCGTCTTTCAGCATTAAGGGAAAGGGAAAGGGGGATACCTAGTCCGTTGTACAACTGAATGCCTTCACCTGAAATGTGTCTTCCGCATTTAACCCAACTCCTCTGAATCAGAGAGGTGCAGGGGTCTACTTAATCGACATCCACGTCTGGTTATTGACAATTTTAAGAACTCACCTTTATTATTATCTTACAGAAAGCATGAATAAGATGGAGCAGCCAGTGGACAATACTTTGAAATCATCCCAAAAGAGAACATCCCAATAGTTCAGTAGCCTAAACGATGAGTGGTCAAGGATTTATTTCAACACTGGACTTGACTCTATCCCAGCAGTCTTGCCCTCCATTGTCTCCACAACTAATAATCTACAGCCCTCTGGTGCTGATAACGTTTTGGATCATCCAAACAGCTTAAAGATGGAGACCACATTGGAGAAGCTGAGAAGACCACCATCAACAATGACACAGAGATGGAGATTGCTACTGGGGACAACACTGCTGAAATCGTCACAGTGGAGACAAAGCCCAAGAAAACTGATAGGCCGAAAGAGCTGAAGACAAAAATCCCTTGTCTATTAGCAAAGGTTGGAAATAAGGACGGTGGCCGGGTTGGTGAGAATCTAGAGGTGAAGATGCGACGTCTTCCACAACGCCACGACACATGGACAACCCTACAGTGGAGAATGTAGAACACAGAGAAGAGGGTGTCATGAAGAACTCAGCCAGAGAGACAGAACCACTTGCTGTCTGCAGAAGGACTCATGTCTCCTCACACATCACCAAACAAAGAAAACCCACCAGAGAATCCCATAAAACAACACAAAAACGTTACAAAAAACTTTTAACCCAAGAACAACTTTTGTAGTCCCTCTCCAATCCAAATCCCATCGTAGTGTCTCACCTGACCCATTTCATGATTACCTTTTCGATTATCCTGAAGCTCAGAACTCTGTATTTAAATTAGACAGGGCAAACCCATTGGTCGTAGATGCCGCAGGGCACTAAAACTAAAGCTAAAGGTCACAAAAACTAAAGCTAAAGGTCGAAAGACTTTTGTGATATCACATATTGTGATTTCAAATGAGCCCACATCTAGAAAGGGCAAGAAAACATTCAGAGAAAGCAGTAAGACTAAAGCACAGCCTGTCATGGTGGACCATGAATTGCATATTGAGGCAGAAGATGATGCATTCATTCTGTCTCGGTCTATCATGGAAGAGGAGTCTCATTCTACTAAAGGGTGCACAGCCTATGTAGACATGGATGGCACACTGCCTGAATCCGGGGACACATCCTGCTCTTCCAGTGCTGCGAGACAGTCCACATCCCAGAGCAGTAAGAGACCTACCACAGTGAAGTGGACGTTTGTAGTCTCGGTGAACAGGGACACATCCTGCTCTTCCAGTGCTGCGAGACAGTCCACAGCCTGGAGCAGTAAGAGACCTACCACAGTGAATGGGACGTTTGTAGTCTCGGTGAACAGGGACACATCCTGCTCTTCCAGTGCTGCGAGACAGTCCACATCCCAGAGCAGTAAGAGACCTACCACAGTGAAGTGGACGTTTGTAGTCTCGGTGAACAGGGACACATCCTGCTCTTCCAGTGCTGCGAGACAGTCCACAGCCCGGAGCAGTAAGAGACCTACCACAGTGAATGGGACGTTTGTAGTCTCGGTGAACAGGGACAGCTCCTCCGCGAATAGTACAATATTAGACAATGCATTCAAAGCTGGGACCGAGAGATTGAAAGACATCAGACTGTTAAATAGCCATCAGTAGCCGGCTACCACCCTATTACTCAACCCTGCACCTTATAGGCTGCTGCCCTATTTACATAGACATGGAATCACTGGTCACTTAAATAATGGAACACTAGTCACTTGAATAATGTTTAAATACTGCTTTTCTCATTTACTCATGTATACAGTATACTGTATTCTATTTTACTGTGTTTTAGTCAATGGCTCTCCAACATTGCTCATCCTAATATTTATATATTTTTAACCCCATTCTTTTACGTTAGAGTTGTGTGTATTGTTGTGAATTGCCAGATATTACTGCACTGTTGGAGCTAGGAACACAAGGATTTAGCTACACCCGCAATAACATTTGCTAAATATGTGTATGTGACCAATAACATTGTATTTTATTTGATGCTTGGGCAGAAAAGCAGAAGTGCACTCCTAGTACAGTGTATGACTTTGTCACTGAAGAACAAACAAATGGTCAGGGATGAAAGCATAGTGGAGCATCTCACAGACCCAGATCACTGTCTAGCAGCTGGGCGCAAGACTACAGACTCGTTGTTCAAGAAACTCAGGCCTCTAAACATGCATGGTTGGCAACCCAGGAAACCTGCAGAATATTCTGAGGATCCTAAAAGGCTTGTGTGTTGAGGAGTAAACGCCCCCATTGGACTCAGGTGACCCCACTACAGTTGCTGCGGAGCAAAAGACCAAGAAAGCCAGGAAAGAGCAGAGTGCCAAATCAAAGAAGAAGAATGGAAAGAAGGAGGACTCCGGTTCCCCTGTGAAGCAGAGGAAAAAGAGAATGAAAAGTAGCAACACTAAGTGGTCGCTGTCTCAGGGTGGAGGTTATTCTTTGTCCAGTGAGGCTATGGAGAGCCAGGGTAGTACATATGGAGCTTTGTCCAGTGAGGCTATGGAGAGCCAGGGTAGTACATATGGAGCTTTTGCAACACAAAATGCAGAAGTGTAGCCGGTGGCGGAGCCCAACGTGTTGCAAGTCGTCACACACTCTGCCACTGAGGACAGCAGTGGAGCTTATGAAAGTATGTCTACATTTTGAAGCCCTCAGTCCAGACTTCAAAGGCAGCAGCTTTAAGCACCAGTCCAACCAGGGCCATAAAACCATAAGCAGAGACACTTTTGTGATGCCTACTAGTTTTAATGAATCCAGCAGAAATGGCAAGGCCTAAGTTTTTCCTGATTCCAAGATGATTGTGTCAAACAATTGATTTATCAGCCCCTTTTATTATATTAATGAAGGAATGAATACTTCAATAAGCCAACATGTAGATGTATAGTTTGATAATGTTTTTTAATGACTTGGGTCAATTAGCTATTGCATGGGTGTTCAACTCATCCTTAGATGACAGACTGTACCATCCAGCTAATTCACTGTATGGCTGTGTCATATTATGGTTAAGTGATGACCAATGCACCTCTCCTTTTGTTTCTAACATAATCTGGACCCGTGATGTTGGAGTTACTGACTGGAGTAGGCTGTTCAGCTGAGAGGATCGTGGTTTTATGTCTGCTCCCCTCTGCCTCTACTGTACACAGCCTTTCTACAGACAGGTGTGTTTTTAGGGTTCACTTGAAAGGTTGTTTGTGAATTTGTGCTACACTGCTATTTGGAGTAGTACTGCTATTCTTGGGTGTGTCCATTGCCGAGAATCCAGAATTTTGTATGTGTGTGGTGAGTACCGATTGCTTTACAATTAACGTCTTTCTTTGTAACAAATGTGGATTGAATGCATTGCTTCGAACGCCAATTTGATCATATCATTCCGGATTCGAATAAGATCCTATTTTACCAGGCACAGGCTACATAAAATATTACGTAAATCAACGGTGACCTACTTAGGTCAACATCTGATTTTGAAGATGAGTCGTGGAAAAAGGTTGCGAGGCCAAGGTTATAAATAAAACCTTGTTTGACTTTGTTGTTCCCTGTAGTGGAGTGGGTAGCCCAGGGTATAATGTGCAGTACCCCAACCTTCTTGAAAGAGAAGCAATGATCCTCTCTTCCTTCGCTGGGATGATCCTGGTGAGTAGCCGGGGAACTGAGGAAGACAGCATGCCAGGGGCTTGGGAGTCTAACACGGTTCAGTCTGTTGTGTCAACGACCCTTAGACCTTTCCATTGTTATTTAAAGTACGATTTACCAGTTTCCAAAGAGGCGTTTGGCAGAGTTGGGGAGTCTACTACCACGGCTCAGTCCATAGTGTCAATGGTTCTGGGGCTGTGTGGTTCTGGGGCTGTTGGAACTGAATCTGATGGTTGTCTGTTGTATTTAATATGAGCTTTAGGTTAACCTCCTCCCTCGTAACTACACAGTGAATCGCCAGTCTCCATAGCCTTGCTACTCTGCGGCTAAACTTTGACTTAAGTCAGGTGCAACAGTATATACTTTATATTTCAAACTGGGCAGCATTACCTAGTCCATGACCTTTCCCCTGGGTTGACTATGTAATTGGCCCTTTAGGACTACTGTGATTTAACTGTTACTAACTATATTCCCCCTCTGCTCTAACCTCTGTTCTGCTGTCCTCTCTGATCCAGAATAGCTTGCCTGTAGAAGACATTCTAGCTCTCTACAGCACCAAACCATCTGCCGCTTACCTCCACCAGCATTCCAAGGTAGACTGAGTTAAGAATGCTGCACATTTCTCTCTCCTAGTGTTAGACTAGCCTACTTCTAGTAGAGCCTACTCCTAGTATAGCCTACTTCTAGTAGCCTACTCCTAGTATAGCCTACTCCTAGTATAGCCTATTCCTAGTAGAGCCTATTCCTAGTAGAGCCTATTCCCAATAGAGCCTACTTCTAGTATAGCTTACTTATAGTATAGCCTACTTATAGTAGAGCCTATTCCTAGTATTGCCTACTCCTGGTATAGTTTAATCCTGCAGCCTAGACATGTAGCCTAATCCTAGCATACCCTAATCTTATAGCCTAATCTTATAGCGTAGTACAGCCTAATCGTATAGCCTCATTTTAAAGCATAGTATATCCTAATCTCACAGCCTAGTATAGCCTAATTTTATAGCCTAGTATAGCCTAATCGTATAGCCTAGTATAGCCTAATCTTATAGCCTAGTATAGCCTAATCGTATAGCCTAGTATAGCCTAATCTTAAAGCCTAGTATAGCCTAATCGTATAGCCTAGTATAGCCTAATCTTATATCCTAGTATAGCCTAATCGTATAGCCTAGTATAGCCTAATCGTATAGCCTAGTATAGCCTAATCGTATAGCCTAATATAGCCTAATCTTGTAGCCTAGTATAGCCTAATCGTATAGCCTAGTATAGCCTAATCGTATAGCCTAGTATAGCCTAATCGTATAGCCTAGTATAGCCTAATCTTAAAGCCTAGTATAGCCTAATCTTATATCCTAGTATAGCCTAATCGTATAGCCTAGTATAGCCTAATCGTATAGCCTAGTATAGCCTAATCGTATAGCCTAGTATAGCCTAATCTTGTAGCCTAGTATAGCCTAATCGTATAGCCTAGTATAGCCTAATCGTATAGCCTAGTATAGCCTAATCGTATAGCCTAGTATAGCCTAATCTTATAGCCTAGTATAGCCTAATCTTACAGCCTAGTATAGCCTAATCGTATAGCCTAGTATAGCCTAATCTTATAGCCTAGTATAGCCTAATCTTACAGCCTAGTATAGCCTAATCTTACAGCCTAGCATAGCCTAATCGTATAGCCTAATCTTATAGCCTAATCGTATAGCCTAATTTTATAGCCTAGCATAGCCTAATCCTATAGCCTAATTGTATAGCCTAGTGTAGCCTAATCTTATAGCCTAATCTTATAGCCTAGTATAGCCTAATCATATAGCCTAATCATATAGCCTAATCTTATAGCCTAATCTTATAGCCTAATTTTATAGCCTACTCTTATAGCCTAGTATAGCCTAATCTAATCAGGTGGCAGGGTAGTCTAGTGGTTAGAGCGTTGGGTTAGTAACCGGAAGGTTGCAAGTTCAAATCCCCAAGCTGACAAGGTACAAATCTGTCGTTCTGCAGTTAACCCACTAGGCTGTCATTGAAAATAAGAATTTGTTCTTAACTGACCTGCCTAGTTAAATAAAGGTGTTTTTTTTTTTTAAATAGCCTAATCTTATAGCCTAATTTTATAGCCTAATTTTATAGCCTAGTATAGCCTAGTATAGCCTAATCTTATAGCCTAATTTTATAGCCTAGTATAGCCTAATTTTATAGCCTAATCTTATAGCCTAATTTTATAGCCTAATTTTACAGCCCAATCGTATAGCCTAGTATAGCCCTAATTTTATAGCCTAATCTTATAGCCTAATCTTACAGCGTAGTATAGCCTATTTTATAGCCTAATCTTATAGCCTAATTTTATAGCCTAGTATAGCCTAATTTTATAGCCTAGTATAGCCTAATTTTATAGCCTAATTTTATAGCCTAATCTTATAGTCTAATTTTACAGCGTAGTATAGCCTAATGTTATAGCCTAATGTTATAGCCTAATCTTACAGCATAGTATAGCCTAATGTCATAGCCTAGTATATCGTAATTTTACAGCCTTGTATATCCTAATTTTACAGCTTTGTATATCCTAATTTTACAGCCTTGTATATCCTAATTTTACAGCCTTGTATATCCTAATTTTACAGCCTTGTATAGCCTAATTTTATAACCTAGTATAGCCAAATGTTATAGCATAAACCTACAGGCTAAACTTTTCTTAAGTCTTCAATTATTTTTTTTTTTACCTGTCTCCTCCCCTTCATCTACACTGTTTGACATGGATTTAACAAGTGACATCAATAAGGGATCATAGCTTTCACCTGGTCAGTCTGTCATGGTGTATAGCCTAATAATCCCTACAGCCTAGACATGTAGCCTAATCCTACAGCCTAGACATGTAGCCCAATCCTACAGCCTAGACATGTAGCCTAATCCTACAGCCTAGACATGTAGCCTAATCCTACAGCCTAGACATGTAGCCTAATCCTACAGCCTAGACGCATAGCTTAATCCTACAGCCTAGATATAGCCTATTCCTAATGTAGCCTAATCCTACAGCCTAGACGCATAGCTTAATCCTACAGCCTAGATATAGCCTATTCCTAATGTAGCTTAATCCTACAGCATAGACATGTAGCTTAATCATACAGCCTAGACATGTAGCTCAATCCTACAGCCTAGACATGTAGCCCAATCCTACAGTCTAGACATGTAGCCTAATCCTACAGACTAGACATATCTGTGTGGGAACAGAGTATAAGGGGTGTAAAATGTTGACTGAACATGTAGTTAGTAGGCCATCAGCCTCAGTGCAGTGTTATCTGGTCTGTAATGATCTGTGCTGCACTGGTGTCATGCAGTGCGACTCTGTATGTACACACTGTATGAATCACTGAATTATCAGACATTAATCAGCTATCAGATAGATTTTTATATTAAGGCTTTAAGACTTTGTCTGTTCCCACAGAGCAACATCGTTCATCCCTTTACCTTGTCCTACCACCTGTTTGCAATGCTGGGCTCGTTCAAGGCCGCGGACCACACCAGGAAGCATAGTATGTCTTTGTGTGTCTTTGTGTGTGTGTGTGTGTGTGTGTCAGCGCGTGTGTGTGTTCATCGAACACTACTATTCGTTAACACATCTCAACTATGCCAGTCTCCCTCTACCTCTCTCCCATCAGACTGTCCATTCCTTACTTGTGTTTACAGTATAAAACACATGATGTAAGAACCCAGACCCTGACCTGTAACTCCTCTGTGAACGCTCTCTTTCAGCCCAGAAGGTGAAGTGGTGGCTGTCTGTGCAGGGTAACGGAGGTGCTGCCCCTGCTGTACAGAGGGCCTTGGTGCAGTCCTCTTCCTCATCCACATCTAACACCTTCCTCAGTGTGAGTGGCACTCATAGACAAATATTATATTTGCATATTGTTTATATAAATCATTGGTGACATGCATGCCATTTCAGCCCACAAAGCTTATGTTTCACACTTTCTGGCTCTGAGAAGACTTTACATGTAAAGCAGTAGTGAATTTGACCATTTCAACAAACATTCCAACTGTGTTATCAAGTTGAAAAATACTGTTGGACGGGACTCTAATGCTACCTTGTGTTTTGATCTGGAACTCCTGTTTACTGTCCGTGTTTTCTGTCCCCTGCACAGGTCAGTGGTGAGTCCTTAAAGGAACAAACAGGGCATTATGAAGGATAACAAGAATCTCTACATGATTAAGGAAATTCCTATCCTGCGTTATTATACTGTTATTACAGGGTATCAGTCCTCCAGTATGTTTATCATATCACTAGTGGTTTCCTCTAAGTATCATTCTAGTGTGTTATCATATCACTAGAGGTTTCCTCTTAGTATCAACCCTCCAGTGTGTTTATCATATCACTAGTGGTTTCCTCTAAGTATCACTCTAGTGTGTTATCATATCACTAGCGGTTTCCTCTAAGTATCAACCCCCCAGTGTGTTTATCATATCACTAGTGGTTTCCTCTATATCTGGGTTTACCCATCTGTAAGGAATCAAATGTTTCACTACACCATATACATTACTGTACAATTAATGTACACTCTGTAACAAATAAATATGTATTGCCTATGTGGAAAGCAGGCATATGTCCTGTGTTAAAGTGTTAATTATGTGAATATGGCGGTATGAGATGGTGGAACAGGTGCCGGGGTTTGGACATGAAGCTAGGGGTTAAGGTTAAGCCGGGGGTGTGGACATGAAGCTAGGGGTTAAGGTTAAGCCGGGGGTGTGGACATGAAGCTAGGGGTTAAGGTTAAGCCGGGGGTGTGGACATGAAGCTAGGGGTTAAGGTTAAGCCGGGGGTGTGGACATGAAGCTAGGGGTTAAGGTTAAGCCGGGGGTGTGGACATGAAGCTAGGGGTTAAGGTTAAGCCGGGGGTGTGGACATGAAGCTAGGGGTTAAGGTTAAGCCGAGGTGTGGACATGAAGCTAGGGGTTAAGGTTAAGCCGGGGGTGTGGACATGAAGCTAGGGGTTAAGGTTAAGCCGGGGTTTGGACATGAAGCTAGGGGTTAAGGTTAAGCCGGGGTGTGGACATGAAGCTGTGTTGTGTGACAAAACTGCACATTTTAAAGTGGCCTTCTATTGTCTCCAGCACATCAATCAATCAATCAAATGTATTTATAAAGCCCTTTTAACATCAGCCGATGTCACAAAGTGCTGTACAAAAACCTAGCCTAAAACCCCAAACAGCAAGCAATGCAGATGTAGAAGCACTGTGGCTAGGAAAAACTCCCTAGAAAGGCCGGAACTTAGGAAGAAATCTAAAGAGGAACCTGGCTATGAGGGGTGACCAGTCCTCTTCTGGCTGTACCGGGTGGAGATTATAACAGAACATGGCCAAGATGTTCAGACGTTCATAGATGACCAGCAGGGTCAGATAATAATAATCACAGTGGTTGTAGAGGGTGCAACAGGTCAGCACCTCAGGCATAAATGTCAGTTGGCTTTTCATAGTCGATAATTCAGAGTTAGAGACAGCAGGTGCGGTAGAGAGAGAGTCCAAAACAGCAGGTCCGGGCCAAGGTAGCACATCCAGTGAACAGGTCAGGGTTCCATAGCCGCAGGCAGAACAGTTGAAACTGGAGCAGCAGCATGACCAGGTGGACTGGGGACAGCAAGGAGTCATCAGGCCAGGTAGTCCTGAGGCATGGTCCTAGGGCTCAGGTCCTCCGAGAGAAGAGAGAGAGAGAGAGAGAGAGAGAGAGAGAGAGAGAGAAAGAAAGAGAGAAAAAGAGAGATATAAATAGAGGGAGCATGCTTAAATTCACACAGGACACCGGATAAGACAGGAGAAATACTCCAGATATAACCGACTGACCCTAGTCCCCCGACACATAAACTATTGCAGCATAAATGCTGGAGGCTGAGACAGGAGGGGCCAGGAGACACTGTGGACCCGTCCGATGATACCCCCGGACAGGGCCAAACAGGCAGGATATAACCCCACCCACTTTGCCAAAGCACAGCCCCCACACCACTAGAGGGATATCTTCAACCACCAACCTACTACCCTGAGACAAGGCAGAGTATAGCCCACAAAAATCTCCCCCACAGCACAAACCCGAGGGGGGTGCCAACCCCGGACAGGAAGATCACTCAAGTGACGCACCACTCCATGGACGGCATGGAAGAGCACCAGTAAGCCAGTGACTCAGCCCCCGTAATAGGGTTAGAGGCAGAGAATCCCAGTGGAGAGAGGGGAATCGGCCAGGCAGAGACAGCAAGGGTGGTTCGTCGCTTCAGTGTCTTTCCATTCACCTTCACACCTCTGGGCCAGACTACACTCAATCATAGGACCTGCTGAAGAGATGATTCTTCAATTGAGACTTAAAGGTTGAGACCAAGTCTGCGTCTCTCACATGGATAGGCAGACCATTCCATAAAAATTGAACTCTATAGGAGAAAGCCCTGCCTCCAGCTGTTTGCTTAGAAATTCTAGGGACAGTAAGGAGGCCTGTGTCTTGTGACCGTAGCGTACGTGTAAGTACAGTGCCTTGCGAAAGTATTCGGCCCCCTTGAACTTTGCGACCTTTTGCCACATTTCAGGCTTCAAACATAAAGATATAAAACTGTATTTATTTGTGAAGAATCAACAACAAGTGGGACACAATCATGAAGTGGAACGACATTTATTGGATATTTCAAACTTTTTTAACAAATCAAAAACTGAAAAATTGGGCGTGCAAAATTATTCAGCCCCCTTAAGTTAATACTTTGTAGCGCCACCTTTTGCTGCGATTACAGCTGTAAGTCGCTTGGGGTATGTCTCTATCAGTTTTGCACATCGAGAGACTGACATTTTTTCCCATTCCTCCTTGCAAAACAGCTCGAGCTCTGTGAGGTTGGATGGAGAGCATTTGTGAACAGCAGTTTTCAGTTCTTTCCACAGATTCTCGATTGGATTCAGGTCTGGACTTTGACTTGGCCATTCTAACACCTGGATATGTTTATTTTTGAACCATTCCATTGTAGATTTTGCTTTATGTTTTGGATCATTGTCTTGTTGGAAGACAAATCTCCGTCCCAGTCTCAGGTCTTTTGCAGACTCCATCAGGTTTTCTTCCAGAATGGTCCTGTATTTGGCTCCATCTATCTTCCCATCAATTTTAACCATCTTCCCTGTCCCTGCTGAAGAAAAGCAGGCTCAAACCATGATGCTGCCACCACCATGTTTGACAGTGGGGATGGTGTGTTCAGTTGTGTTGTTTTTACGCCAAACATAACTTTTTGCATTGTTGCCAAAAAGTTCAATTTTGGTTTCATCTGACCAGAGCACCTTCTTCCACATGTTTGGTGTGTCTCCCAGGTGGCTTGTGGAAAACTTTAAACAACACTTTTTATGGATATCTTTAAGAAATGGCTTTCTTCTTGCCACTCTTCCATAAAGGCCATATTTGTGCAATATACGACTGATTGTTGTCCTATGGACAGAGTCTCCCACCTCAACTGTAGATCTCTGCAGTTCATCCAGAGTGATCATGGGCCTCTTGGCTGCATCTCTGATCAGTCTTCTCCTTGTATGAGCTGAAAGTTTAGAGGGACGGCCAGGTCTTGGTAGATTTGCAGTGGTCTGATACTCCTTCCATTTCAATATTATCGCTTGCACAGTGCTCCTTGGGATGTTTAAAGCTTGGGAAATCTTTTTGTATCCAAATCCGGCTTTAAACTTCTTCACAACAGTATCTCGGACCTGCCTGGTGTGTTCCTTGTTCTTCATGATGCTCTCTGTGCTTTTAACGGACCTCTGAGACTATCACAGTGCAGGTGCATTTATACGGAGACTTGATTACACACAGGTGGATTGTATTTATCATCATTAGTCATTTAGGTCAACATTGGATCATTCAGAGATCCTCACTGAACTTCTCGAGAGAGTTTGCTGCACTGAAAGTAAAGGGGCTTAATAAATTTGTACGCCCAATTTTTCATTTTTTGATTTGTTAAAAAAGTTTGAAATATCCAATAAATGTCGTTCCACTTCATGATTGTGTCCCACTTGTTGTTGATTCTTCACAAAAAAATGAAGTTTTATATCTTTATGTTTGAAGCCTGAAATGTGGCAAAAGGTCGCAAAGTTCAAGGGGGCCGAATACTTTCGCAAGGCACTGTACATGTATCTTATATCGTTTTAAAGGTAATCTTGTTGTTAATCCCACCACAGTGTCCGATTTCAAATAGGTTTTACAGCGAAAGCACCACAAATGATTATGTTAGGTCACCACCAACTCACAGAAAAACACAGCCATTTTTCCAGCCAAAGAGAGGAGTCACAAAAAGCACAAATAGAGATAAAATGAATCACTAACCTTTGATGATCTTCATCAGATGACACTCATAGGACTTCATGTTACACAATACATGTATGTTTTGTTTGTTAAAGTCCATATTTCTATAAAAAAATCTGAGTTTACATTGGCGTGTTACGTTCACTAGTTCCAAAAACATCCAGTGATTTTGCATAGCCACATCAATTTTACAGAAATACTCATCATAAATATTGATGATAATACAAGTGTTACACATGGAATTATAGATATATCTCTCCTTAATGTAACCGCTGTGTCAGATTTAAAAAAACTTTACGGAAAAAGCAAACCATGCAATAATCTGAGAACGGAGCTCAGAAAAAATAAAACATTTATCCGCCATGTTGGAGTCAAAAGAAATCAGAAATAACATTATAAATATTCCCTTACCTTTGATGATCTTTATCAGAATGCACTCCCAGGAATCCTAGTTCCACAATAAATGTTTTATTTGATTTGTTCGATAATGTCCATTATTTATGTCCACTTTTGTTAGGGCGTTAGGTACACAAATCCAAACGCTCGTGCAGGTCCAGCCAAACGTTGGACGAAAAGTTCAAAACGTTATATTACAGGTCGTAGAAACATTTCAAACTAAGTATAGAATCAATCTTTAGGATGTTTTTATCATAAATCTTCAATAAAGTTCCAACCGGAGAATTTTATTGTCTGTAGAAAAGTCATGGAACGCAGGTCTCTCTCATGTGTAATGCGCGTGCCCAGGTCCTCATTCAAGTTTCTAAAGACGGTTGACATCTAGTGGAAGCCTTAGGAAATGCAACATAACCAATATCCCACTGTGTATTCAATAGGGGCTGGGTTGAAAATCGATCAACCTCAGATTTCCCACTTCCTGTTTGCATTTATTCTCAGGTTTTTGCCTTCCATATGCATTCTGTTATGCTCACAGACATCATTCAAACAGTTTTAGAAACGTCAGAGTGTTTTCTATCCAATACTAATAATAATATGCATATGTTAGCAACTGGGACTGAGGAGCAGGCCGTTTACTCTGGGCACCTCTGGGCACCTTTCATCCAAGCTACTCAATACTGCCCCTGCAGCCATTAGAAGTTAAAGGGGTACACCCACACACACATGGGATTTTATAAGTTTTATTTTCTGAGTTTTAATTAAACACGTGAATTATTTTGATAAGGAAGTGTTCCGGGAACCTGTAAAAAATGTTTGACGGTTTTTCTTTAATTTGTCTAATATAGTAAGAAACACTTCTTTGAAGGGATGGTATGACTTTTGACCTCTATCATGGCTTTCCTTTGTGGTCTGATCAGGGCCATTTGGATAATGAATTTAAGTTCATTTGTGATACTGATTTGAAGGTAATTTGTGTAATTGATAATTATGATGGAGTTTATAGTTCTTTGACATATTTGTAATTTGAACCAATGAGAAGGAAGAAAGGGCATAGCCTTCGACTAAGAGTAGACTTCCTTAAGTCTCTCTTCCTATGGCCATAAGGGTACAATCATTTTTCTTTGTGGAGGTTCAGAGTAGTGATTTTGATCTGATTATGCTATTTGAAACTTTGTTTTATCTTTTGACCAGTAGTAGTATTTTTTATACAATACTCTCATGGAGAATTATGGGTTAAAAATGGGGCGAAGGTGGGTTTATAAAAAACTGTCATAAGGTTATTTTGAAACTCCCACCATTTTGGCTTAAGTAATCAAATCAAATCAAATCAAATGTATTTTATATAGCCCTTCGTACATCAGCTGATATCTCAAAGTGCTGTACAGAAACCCAGCCTAAAACCCCAAACAGCAAGCAATGCAGGTGTAGAAGCACGGTGGCTAGGAAAAACTCCCTAGAAAGGCCAAAACCTAGGAAGAAACCTAGAGAGGAACCAGGCTATGTGGGGTGGCCAGTCCTCTTCTGGCTGTGCCGGGTGGAGATTATAACAAAACATGGTCAAGATGTTCAAATGTTCATAGATGACCAGCATGGTCGAATAATAATAAGGCAGAATAGTTGAAACTGGAGCAGCAGCACAGTCAGGTGGACTGGGGACAGCAAGGAGTCATCATGTCAGGTATTCCTGGGGCATGGTCCTAGGGCTCAGGTCCTCCGAGAGAGAGAAAGAAAGAGAGAATTAGAGAGAGCATATGTGGGATGGCCAGTCCTCTTCTGGCTGTGCCGGGTGGAGATTATAACAGAACATGGCCAAGATGTTCAAATGTTCATAAATGATCAGCATGGTCGAATAATAATAAGGCAGAACAGTTGAAACTGGAGCAGCAGCACAGCCAGGTGGACTGGGGACAGCAAGGAGTCATCATGTCAGGTAGTCCTGGGGCATGGTCCTAGGGCTCAGGTCCTCCGAGAGAGAGAAAGAGAGAAGGAGAGAAGTAATGTAATAGTAATTTAGCAAAGTTTTATTTTCCCTTAGGTAGTCAGCTGTTGTTGTATGCAGTGTAATAAATTTAACACAACAAGGCTGTGAAATTGATATGATAGTATTATTATATTTTGTTGTTGAATAAGGTTATAAAGTTATCAAGAATAAGTTTAATAATAATAGACTTATGTTATGTATTAAGGACATATTCTGAGCCAACAGGACAGGGATATATGACATCTGCGGTGATACAGGATCATTGAGAGTATCGAGATAAACTTAATCAAACTATTAATAATCTTAGGGATTACTACCATAGAGTTCAGACAGGGAGACAGTGAGACATTTAGTCAATATTCGGAAACAGATCCCATATTTGATACTGACTGTTATAAGAAAGCGCGACAGAAGGACTGCTGAGACCTTGATGGTTTGGGAGTAGCAGGAGGAGAGAAGAAAGAAGGAAGGGCAGAAGGAGAAGCCCTCCCCCACACTGCTGAGACCTTGATGGTTTGGGATTAGCATGAGGAGAGAAGATAGAAGGAAGGGCAGATGGAGAAGCCCCTCCCCCGCACTGCTGAGACCTTGATGGTTTGGGAGTAGCAGGAGGAGAGAGGATAGAAGGAAGGGCAGAAGGAGAAGCCCTCCCCACACTGCTGAGACCTTGATGGTTTGGGAGTAGCAGGAGGAGAGAGGATAGAAGGAAGGGCAGAAGGAGAAGCCCTCCCCACACTGCTGAGACCTTGATGGTTTGGGAGTAGCATGAGGAGAGAAGATAGAAGGAAGGGCAGATGGAGAAGCCCCTCCCCCGCACTGCTGAGACCTTGATGGTTTGGGAGTAGCAGGAGGAGAGAGGATAGAAGGAAGGGCAGAAGGAGAAGCCCTCCCCACACTGCTGAGACCTTGATGGTTTGGGAGTAGCAGGAGGAGAGAGGATAGAAGGAAGGGCAGAAGGAGAAGCCCTCCCCACACTGCTGAGACCTTGATGGTTTGGGAGTAGCAGGAGGAGAGAAGATAGAAGGAAGGGCAGATGGAGAAGCCCTCCCCCACACTGCTGAGACCTTGATGGTTTGGGAGTAGCAGGAGGAGAGAAGATAGAAGTGACACAGAAAGGGTAGATAACAGTTACTAAGTGGAGACCAGCATAGTTAAATTATAAACAGGACTAGATGGCAGAGTGTAAGGCTCTCCCGAGAAATGTGGGACAGAAATAATACCGTGACAGACAGAAAAGACAGAATAAGAATATAAGGGGAAGAGAATTTGGTTCGCTTAGGTTTAGGATATTAATTAGTGGAAAGATTTTCTGCTCCATTTGTTTTAAAAATATGACAAGTGAGGAGGGCAGGCAGGTATTTTATTTGTATTTTAAGTGTATGTTTAGTAAATTCGCTAGGAAGAGATATGATGATTTTGTTGAAAGTAGTTGTTACCCAAACTAAAAGGGGAATGAAAGCTTAGTTGGTTTCAGGAACTAAGGGGTTAGACACTGAACCATTGCCCAGAAATTATTCTGCACAGCAGGCCGAAATAGTAGCATTGACTAGAGCCTGCGAAATAAGAAAGGAGAGAAAGGTTACTGCTTACACAGACAGCACACATGCATTTAAAACCATACAAAGCAGCACAGATAAATCTTAAAGAAGACACTTGACAGAGAATTGTTACAGGATAGCCAAGAACAAACGCCCCAGGAAGAATTGGACATGTGGAAAATGAAAGGGGCGATCCTACAAGATAATGTCAGACATAAGGAGAATTTACTAATCTTACCTAAGTCATTGTTTAGATATGCAGCAATATTGACACATGGGCAGAGCCATGTGCCAACAGGGAGGAAGGATGGTAGAGCAGGTTAGGAAACACCAGGTGGTAGAGCAGGTTAGGAAACACTGTGAAGGTTAGGAAAGACTTAATTGCCTAGAGGATAACTACTTAAAAACATTTTTTTGTAGAATATCCACTCCAACATTTGGAAATGGACTTCATTGAACTATTCCGAAGTGAGGGAAAGAAAATGGTGTCTTAGTTTCCCCCCATCCCAAATAATTAAGTTCAAAGCGATCATGAAAGTATAAACTGAGTGTACAAAACATTAGGAACACTCCCTCAACTATGACAATTGGGTTCTTTTTCCACCACTGGTGATCATAGTGTTCACCGCCTATGTCATGTAAAGAGCAGGTGTTCCTAAAGTTTTGTACACTCAGTTTAGTTTCATATTGGAGACATTGACCTCTTCAAAACTACACACCTCCCCTTTGACCTCTTGAGGACCACACCTCCCCCTTTACTTTTAGGACCAAAAATCTCCCTTTTGTCCTTCAGGACCACACACCTCCCCTTTGACCTTTAGGACCACACACCTCCCCTTTGACCTTTAGGACCACACACCTCCCCTTTGACCTTTAGGACCACACACCTCCCCTGTGACCTTTAGGACCACACACCTCCCCTTTTGACCTTCAGGACCACACAAGGACACTAAGTGCAAAAGATGACTGGGTATTACAATATGGCACATGCAGAGTCTGCAATTCATGTCCACTATATATGTGACAGGTGGAGTCTTCAAAGAGTTGGGCAGGTCACACCATCAAGGCACAACCAGCCCAGCTCCCATGGGGAAAGTAAGGCTTCAAAACAGCTGTGAGGAATAACAGAGTAGGATATTAAAAATGGTGCTGATGGTGATGTCAATTTCAGGCATTCCCATTGAATTCATGTGGTCATTTTGTTGTCTCATATTCTTGTACCATCGTTGATGAGGATGAAAAGGATGAAGTTTATCCTTGATAAATGATTCACTGTATCAATCATTGACTATATGGAATTGTTTTAAGAAGGTCAGACCAACAATCATTTAGCTATTTGGTTTTGAATTGTAAGACCCCTTGAAGTATGTAAAAAAATATATATAAAAAAGTATTTGATGAAAAACAATGATTTGACCTTACTGCTGTTAGTCCATGCAAATGCATCGAATGTATAATAGATTCAGTACATGGAAAACAGATAGTCCCCCCTAAAAAATCTAAAGTGAGTTTGTTCTGAATTGTCTGTTCTATATCAGGATACATTTGTTTGTCTACATGTATTTAACCCCTTATTTTCGGAACTAAAAAGTGTCAATATATCCTTTTCAATCGGTACCAGGGGACCTTCAGATGCAGTCTGTGGGTGTCCTAGAGCAAAACATCCAACATGTACGTGTTGATAGTGGGTAGTCCAAACTGTTCGGACACTACAGACAGAAGTTGTCAGATCGGCTGTACTGACTTCAGACGAGTCCCACCATTCGGACACTACAGACGATCTTGTGAGAAGACCGATTTCAGGATGTTTCATGGTCTGACGAACAATGCTCTAGCTCTGTCACATTTCACTGCAGATGCGAAAGTGAGATATCGGCAAACGCGGTGGATTGAGACCCATCCAATGAAAAAAAAAAAAGACAAATAAGTTGTTTTGTACGCTAATTAGATTTAAACAGGGGGAAAAGGATTTCAACCTTAGCCTGTAATACCTGGGGTTACACACTCTTAGAAAAAAAGAGTTCCAAAAGGGTTCTTCAGCTATCCCCATAGGAGAACCCTTTTCAGTTCCAGGTAAAACCCCTTTTGGATTCCATGTAGAAACATCTGTGGAAAGGGTTCTACCTGGAACCAAAAAGGGTTCTTCAAAGGGTTCTCCTACGGGGACAGCCGAAGAATCCTTTTAGGTTCTAGATAGCACCCTTTTTTCTTTGTGTGCAGGAGAATCAGAAAATGGGTCAGAAAGAGTGCTAGAATGGGTTCCATTCAATCAATCATGTACTACTGAACATACCCTGCTCTCAATTAATTGAACGTTGTGGCCAGCTCCTCTGTGGCTAGCCTGGACTCATGGTGGGACAATAACTCTTTGAATATTCACCCATCAGGCTCAGTGATAGGATATACAAAATCATAAAGCCATAGGGGGGGGATAGGGGGGACATCTTCCCTCTTTCTTTCTACGTGTCCTTGTTTTGTATGTCGTGTTTTGTATTATTTGTTCTGCACCCAGAGAGACCCAACTCTGGGTCTTGTTGTTCCTGTATGCTCTTTTATGGTTAGATAAGAATTGTATACCTGTCTTGTATACCTATACACCATTCTTGTGTGTGTTTAATAAAAAATATTTGAAACAGAAAATCATAAAGCCATCTTGCTATCATTTGAGTGATACAATCACTCAAGTTAAGAGATGGTATACCCTACCCTCACTGCACATGAATGGATCATCTCATTTCCTGTTCTTGGTATAAAACACAAACATAAAAGGATTGAGAAAGTGACAATTAAATTAGAGAAGATCGAAACAAACCTGAACAACATGATGGGATTTAACAAATACCTAGAAGAGGAAACGCATTACAAGCCTACAGTCAAAAATGATACTTTCAAATTGGAATATCTTCAGACAAAAACACTGTTCACAATGTTAAAATGCCTTTCATTGATGTGGCATGTTCATTTGATTAGATTCTTGAAAAAGGTAATAAAGTAATATTGACAAACCTATTGAATAGACCAATACTTATCAATGATGACCATATCATTTGATCACATGATGGTAGCAAGTCTCTGGGCCTATTCTTGACCAATGATACACTCTTAGAAATGAAGTACTGTCCCCACAGGAGAACCCTTTATGCTACTGTAAATTGATAATTACCATGTGTTTATTCCACAAAGATGCATAAACTAGGCTAAGTTCAAACAAATGGTATTATTTGTTAATTTCGTGGCCCGTGTATTGGCTCTTTAACATGTACTGTAGCTGACGACGACTGTATAATGAATATGGCGTTGATAGGTTTTGCTGATGCAGTGCAGTGAGCGTATCAATAGATAGAACAATAACTGGTTACACACGGCCACTCATACATCAACAGACCCCGCACCATTGAAACATCATCACCATGACTGAGGGATATATTTGAATGACAATACTTTGTGCTGTGCAATCACACAGCTGCCCTGTGTCTGTTATTTGTTTTTTAAATAAAAGACAGTGCTGAACTGAGGGACATTGAGCACTGAGCTGTCACCCCCATCCACCGCCAACATGACTATGGGAAAGGTAAGATAGAAGTCCATGGTTTTACAACTTTTCAGATGAAATCGAAACAATTTTACAATGATATTTTACAATATTTCATTAATTTACCGTTAGTTTTACATGCACAGTTTCTACAAATAGATCAGATAATGCAACCAGTTTAGCAGACAGATCTCATGCAGTTTAGTAGTCCTGTCATTTTAGAGATAATCATATTCTTTGATGTGATTGTTTGCAGATAATCTTCTACGAGGACAGGAACTTCCAGGGTCGCTCTCACGAGTGTAACAGCGACTGTGCCGACCTGCACTCCTACTTCAACCGCTGCAACTCCCTCAGGGTCGAGAGCGGCTGCTTCATGGTCTACGAGCGCCCCAACTACATGGGAAACCAGTACTTTGTGAGGAGGGGAGAGTACCCCGATAACCAGCGAATGATTGGCATCAACGACTGCATCAGGTCCTGCCGTATGATCCCCATGGTGAGTAGCAAGGTTTGAAATGCATCTACAGTTGTACAGTTGCCAAGGCAGCAGCTACTCTTCCAGCTATATACCATTTAAAACATTACATTTCATAACACTTTTCACAACACACTAAGCTGAAGGAAAGTCATCGTTTTTCACTGAATGATTTAAATATCTGGCATACATTTTATATTCTTTATAGTAGAGCCAAAGTCATAACCAGATACATTTGATTATTCAATTATATTGAACATTTATTTTATTGATTAATTTTAATTTTGATAGACTAGGATGTGCGTAAATGAGCTACCTGCATATAACATGTAGCTGCCATGAGATAAATCAGTCATAAATGTGTTGAATATAACATACATCTAAATTTCAACTAAAGCCTCAGCAACATTTACCTCTAAATGTACCATTATATTTAATTAAATGTAAGAAATATACAAATTGAGTATACAGAAACCATATAATATCTATGTAATGACCATGTAACTATGTAATGACTATGTAATAACTATTCAGTAACCATGTAGTAACTATGTAATGACTATGCAGTAACCATGTAGTAACTATGTAATAACTATGTAGTAACTATGTAATAACTATGTAATAACTATGCAGTAACCTTGTAGTAACTATGTAATAACTATGCAGTAACCATGTAGCAACTATGTAATAACTATGTAATAACTATTCAGTAACCCTGTAGTAACTATGTAATAACTATGCAGTAACCATGTAGCAACTATGTAATAACTATGCAGTAACCATGTAGTAACTATGTAATAATTTTGTAATGACTATGTAACACCTGTTTGATCCCGTTACAGCACCGCGGCAACTACAAAATGAGAATGTACGATCGTCCTGACATGGGCGGCCAGATGAACGAGCTGAGCGACGACTGCCCCAATGTCCAGGACCGTTTCCGTATGTCCGACATCAACTCCTGCAACGTGATGGACGGCCACTGGCTGATGTACGACCAGCCCAACTACAAGGGAAGGCAGTACTATGTGAGGCCCGGTGAGTACAGGAGGTTCAGCGACTGGGGTGGCCAGAGCCCCAAGATCGGCTCCCTCAGAAGGATCACCGACTTCAACTAAACCACAGCGCCATTTTAAACTATCAACTGTCACTCTGTCCACAATAAACTTTGATTCGTAATCAAAAACATTTTCTGTTTCTTCTCATCTTTTCATTGAGATTGGTTTATTCTCAAAACTCAATCCCATTGCTTGAGTCCCTCACTGGTGACAATTCACACAAAGTTTGCTGATTTCAATAAATCTCTTTACGCAGTCTTTATTGGTAGAGCATTTGAAATATATAATTGATCTTGTTCTACAGTAGGCTCTAGATATCTAAATCCTACACAAATAATTACAGCACCACAACCATTTATGTTCCATGTTGGATATCAAAACACCTAATCATTACTAGAATATTTGTTTGTTCTGATAACTCATGTCAAAAAGTACAGATTGATCACTATAAACCCCACATTATGTGTGAGAAATATGCATTTATTGGCAAAAGAATGCAAGCAGACAAAGCGTGAGCCGCTCTCTCCCTGTTTTGGGGCCCATAAGGGATTAGCCAGCTGTTCATGTATTGTGGTTGAATTTATCCGTACCATGATGCTAAAAGAAGTAGACTCTATGCAGTAGTTCTGACTGGAGAACGTAGTGAATTTGAGGCATCACATCAATAACGATGAGTGCACCTGTAAATCCTACATTCACATTCATAGTTGCAGTCACATTGGCCTACTGGAATACAATTATTATTCAATATGAATATGAATATGACTATTAATGCTAATTGTACAGACCAGAATGTAGATATATGTTAATCACTACCTTTGCTTTCTCTGTACCTGCTATTGCTGAAAGATGAGAATCAGATTTTTATAAAGTAGTTTTGTTCTTACGATCTTACTTACATGGCATATTTAATGATATATGAATGCAACTTATTTTCAAGAATGCACTTATCAAATACGATAAAGATATATCATCATTCATAATAATGATATACTGTAACATAACCAAGGAAATTAAAACAATATGAAGGATCCAGATCATTCTCTGGTTAGATGCTGAGTTTAATGAGCAATATCTGAGTTAATGAGCAAATGCTGAGTTTACTATAAGGCAATATCTCAATATTTATAAGGACAATATTTCTTACCCTGCATTTTGTCTTCATCAAGCGACTACCTAATGTGAGTTATCTTGAGAACTCCTTAGCATGCCAATAAACCAAACCGACTCTCTGCTCCACTTATAGTCTTTGTAGCGGTATACACTTTTTAGCCCTAACATAAAGCCAAGTAATACATCAATAAGATGTGGGGTAAGACAAGACATGACAGATCCTAACATTCAACAATGTTCATGTAGAAGTTCCAAAAGTAAGTAATCTTGTTTAACAGTCAATTAATAAATCAATAAGATGTGGGGTAAGACATAGATCCTAACATTCAACAATGCTCATGAAGAAGTTCCAAAAGTAATGTATAAGATAAATACTGTATAGGTCACACAATCATTTATGTACAGGCTACAGGTAGCCTAGTGGTTAAGAGCATTGGGCCAGTAACTGAAAGATCACTGGTTTGAATCCCTAAGCCGACTAGGTGAAAAATCTGTTGATGTACCCTTGAGCAATGCACTTAACCCGAATTGGTTGCCAGGATCCTGATGAGAGTGCGGAAATACCATCACATCCCCACCTTCCTGGCATCTCTGCACAGGCTCCCTTTCTCATTCCAGATTAAATTCAAAAACCTCCTGCAGACTTTCCAGTGTTTTCATGGCAATGCCACTCCTTATCTCAAAGAACTGCTCTTCCTTCATAACCTCAACCTCAGGTCAAGCAGTAGCCTGCTCCTCCACGCTCCCAGGACCAAGCTCTGCTCCTTGAGGGATCGGGCATTCAGCTTGACCGCTCAGAGCTTCTGGAATGCCCTCTCAGACCACCTGAGGGCACCACTGACTCTGGGCTCCTTTAAAACGGGCCTTTCTCTATTAGGAAGGCTTTGTGTTGAGAGCTGTGCTTCTTGTTGTCCTAGCGTCAGCTGGGTTCTTTGTGTCAGTTTGTTTAATTATGTAAAAAAAAAACATCTATTTGATTTTCTTTTTTCTTTTATGCACTTTGAGATTATTTTTTTATAATGAAAACTGCTTTACAAATGTAATAAATTATTATTCTTAATTACTCCTGTAAGTTGCCTGGCAGCCTTCAGGAAGTGAGATTGAAAAGGTTCCTACTTCTTTGTTCAGTGCAAGAACCCAGTCTATGAATGAGTTCGTTATGGGCAGATTGACTAACTACAGGCGACAACAAAACATGGCCAATAACTAGACATTCTTCTAGTTTCTTTGGCTTGTGAGGTGAGGTACAACTGGACCCTTCCTAACTAAATTATAACTACTTCAATGACGGCATTTCATCCATCTTTGGCCACTGGGTTTAGCCTAAAGTCAGACATTATTTTATATTTTATCCTCAACTCCGCATTCCCATTAAACAACAGTTATTTTTTTAAAGTTGTGAACTACGAGGTTCTAACATATACTGATTTCACCGTAGAACTCCCAGTCCTTCTATGGAACAACAATGAGCATTTAGGAATAATTAAATGGCGTTTGATGTTTTTGATCGGGACTTCACAGGTACTATTTGTGATTAAAATGTTTTTAAAAAACAGGTACATTTTCAGTAACCTTTCCATCAGCCTACCAAAATAACTCAAATGTTTCTATATTGTCTAGTATCATGTACACTTAACAATGTATAATTAGTACATTCTATGATCGAATGGCCTGTTATAAAAAAAACTATTTTATATCAACCTTTGCTTCATTTCTTGGCTGTTATTGATCTAGGCCTACAGCATAGCCAACTACCGTTAACTAGAGAGCCATGTAATGGTCATGAAATTACATTCTGCTTTCCAGCACAATGCCATTGTTAACGTTTATGCAAAACATGTAGACACAGAGGTGATTGGCATTTCTGGGGATAAAGGGATGACACAAACAAATAGTTTGTTAACCATGTAAAAGCAAACTGTAATTAGTCAAGGATGGTCATGGGAAGAGCGTTAGCTTAGCAGGCCAATAAGGAAGATGTTTTGGACTGTCCTTGGCAGTGGATATGGTAAGTTATGGTATGGATAGTGAAGAAAAAAAAATGTAAAACTCACTTGAATTCTTCTGACTTCAGCGAGCAGAGGTGCACTAGTAATGGTAAAGGTGGTGGTGGTGGTTGGTAATAATGTAGTTGTAGTAAAATGTGTTCGTAATCATGTTGGTGCTGTGATTAATGTTCAGTAAGTAGCCTATGACACATTGGATGTTGACACATCATGTACTGTAAATACTCCATGTGTTGCAAGCAGGATGTCATTTTTCTGACTGTACTCATTTGCATAAAATGGGTTGAGAATGCAAATGAGATTGCATAGTGAATGGCTAGGCTAGTGCAATACAGAATCCTTGGGACGTACCTACCCTGAACCCTAAACTTAACCCTTACCCTCACCATAACCTTAACCATAACCATTACCTAACCCTGACCTTAATCCCTACCTTAACCATTTTAAATGTCAACTTCAGTGGGGTAAAGTCAGGGTTGGGACGTCCCAAGGATCCAGGATAGCAAGGACCTGAATGGCTACCTCTAGTGTTACGCACCATATTTAATGCTAAAGGGCTGTTCCATATTGTTCTGTACCTATTGTCTATTGGACGTGTGGATACCGTACTAGTCTTTTCCTTTGTCTACGCATGTCAAAACATCAAACCAGTAATTATTTATCCTGTTTTTCCAAATACAAATCCATATTTCTCACCCAATGTTGTTCTCCAACAAAAAGGAAAACATGTGCCAGTACCCTGAATTATAACTATGTGAGCATTTGAATAACAATACTTTGTTTGTCAAGAGGTAGTATAAAAAGCTCTGAAAACATGTGGAATCTCTCCAACGGAGACCATGGGCAAGGTAGGACTTTTTCCCTGTGCTATTGAACTGTAAACTCTGACCATTTTACTCCCTTGTCTGCTATATAATGTGCTCAGTATATGCTGTATAGTGGGTCCCACCCCAACTATATCAGCCCAAAGTGAAATTTATCATTGGAATTTCTTGATTTGCAGATTACATTTTACGAGGACAGGAACTTCCAAGGTCGTAGTTATGAGTGCAGCAATGACTGCACAGACCTGCACTCCTACTTCAGCCGCTGTAACTCCATCAGGGTGGATAGTGGCTGTTTTATGATCTATGAACGCCCCAACTACATGGGTCACCAGTATTACATGAGGAGGGGAGAGTATACTGATTACCAGCGTTGGATGGGCTTCAGCAGCTGTATCCGATCATGTCGTATGATTCCAATGGTAAGTTCTGACTGGGTATGGACGTCTTACTGAGGCAAAGGAAGGTACCTGAAAATTATTATCAAGACAAGAGAGTTGGAGCAAGGATAAGAACATAATTTATTTATCTTTATTACATCATCTCTGTTTTATGATTTAGATTCATGAGCTTCCTAGAACTATCCAGGAAATGAATTTTGATATTTAATGCCACCTTGCCATTATATTATCCATCTACTCTCTGTACGGTATCAACTGGATGCCATTTTGATTGCTCTTTCTTTTGCTCCACAGTACCGGGGTTCCTATAGGATGCGAATCTACGAGAAGGCCGATTTCAGTGGTCACATGATGGAATTCATGGATGACTGTCCCTGTGTGTCTGATCGTTTCCACCACCGCCACATCTACTCCTGTAATATCATGAATGGCTTCTGGATCTTCTACGAGTATCCCAACTACCGGGGTCGACAGTACTTCCTGAGAACCGGAGAGTACAGGAGATACCGTGAATGGTGCGCCACCTGCGCCATTGTAGGCTCTTTCAGACGGGTCACTGACTTTTAGCCATCCTGCTCAAGCACTTGCTGTAAATACATGCTTAGTTATTAAAATGGTTGAATTTTTAACCCCTTTGTGTACGAATGATCTCTGACTTGTTTACATTTTCATTATTGAAATAACTAATATTCATTAAATGTTCACTGTATTTATGTGGTTTTAAGTTGGTATAAAATGACACTAACAAGAATGATTCAATAAAGGCCATGTCATTACTTGTGTGAACAATAATCAACTACCACTTTGTTAAGGCCTTGCATCCAGTATCTCATATATTGACCAATAAGAGTACTTACGTTGGCACTTACTGCAGTAAAACCTGAAATTAGAGTACTTACAACATACTGCATTCAAACCTGAAAACATACACCACTCATCTGGAGGTCACTGTTTTCAGCTTCCAGTGCCAGCAAGTTGTAAAAAATACTATGGCTACTAGACTTTCGGAGGCTGAAATCAAATTGCCCTAGCTAGCATAAGTGACTGTCTAAGGAATGTCTTCTTAAACTTTTCCCGCTCAAGACCCAAATAAGAAATTCACCGTCCTCCTGTGACCCAAATCGTCCCCCAACAACCCAAACTTTAAAAAACGGTGTGTGATTCTGTGTATTCTGATAACTCACGAGCCCCCTTTCACATGCCCAGGGGCCACTTTTGGTCCCGACACATAGTTTAAGAAAAGCCCTGGTCTAAAGAGTCAGGCATGACAACATCATGCATAGAAGGAATGTAATGTCATGTAATATTTGTAATTGTATATAACTGCCTTAATGATGCTGGAATGCAGATTAGTGGAAAGTATAACTGAGAAAATATTTAATTCAAAGTTGAACACTGTTCTCTAGCATTAATAAACTAGCAATAAATAAATACAATTCCTAAGCATTTATAGTAATTTGTAATATATTTATGAGCATATATAAATATTTACAAACATTTATAATGGCTGATTCATGAACGTTATTATAAAGTGGTACCAAACGCGGTTTGTGCGAAGGGAATGCCTAAAAATAAAGACATTCCAGTATAGTTCATTTAAAAAATGTATTTTCACATAAAGAAAACCACACATCTAGGAACATATAGAAAATCACCTTAAACAATACGCAGTTATGTATTAAAAGACAAAACAAAAAATAAAGACCATAATTACCATCAACATGAGTTGAACTACCACTTCAATCATCCAACTTGTGATCACTGGGCAAGTAATACCAAAGACTGACAAAATTGGACCCTATGCATCTCTGCTTGGCACTCAGCAGTAAAGAGATAGATTGCAACAGACTAGGGTCCGGTCCAGGAGGTGTACTTGTACATCAAGCTGCCTCATTCTACAGAAACAGGATTAGCTCCTGCTCCTATGAGCCGAGCCGGCTCCCATTAGCCGAGGCTCATGCTACTTGGTCATTTACTTATTACCTCAATCAGAACTAAATAATATGATATGAATTCTTCACCATTATTGAGTGGTGCGAGGGGAATAGGTTAATAACCATGATACGTCAACCCTGGTGGACTGAAATGTTTGATGTAGAAGTGTTTGGCAAATATTCAAACAATTATATGAGGAAATTGCAAGATAAAAAAACATTAATTCTGGTCTCAGCAAAATCAGAAATCAGCATTACATCACTTTAGTAATCAGTAATGAATGAATTGTGAGATGAATAGAAAATGACATACGTGCATCGCTACATACAGTATATTGTATAAAATGAAAGTGACATGAGAGAAATAAGTAAGTCAATTGTAAAAGCACATGCATACTTCCCATGCAGTTGTCGCATATACACCATCCCCTATCAGACCCCGGCATCTTTTAGAACTGAAGGAAGTACATGCACTTGTGTCTTGAAGGTGTGATGGTTGTCAATGTAAATCAATCACCCTTCAGAACCAATTATAATATTCAATTCAGTAAACAACAATTATTCAATTAATTTCACAAACATTTATCAGCACACTATCCAGTGGATAAATGACAAATACAATTTACAGGCAGGTGAAACAATAATTTATTTTTAGAAAAACATTGTCACGTACATCAGATATGTGTAGTGAGTGTGTTTTTTTATAGGGTCAACCATAGCAAGAAAGCACCGATGCTCAAGTGCGCTTCGACAGATTTCTCATCTTGTCAGGTCAGGTTTTCAAACCAGCTACCTTTCGTATACTGGACCAACACTCTAACTGCTAGGCTACCTTTCCACCCTTCACTCAGTTATCAATAAGAATCTAGTTGCATATTATAAAATTAAAATTATTATAAAATTATTATTTTAAGGACATGAAATCATTATAAAAGTGATGTCCAAACATGACCAGTATACTCTACTAGATTGAGGACATCATAAAATTGCTTATTTTTTCACTATCACTGTAAAAGTAGCTGTAATATTGGTCTCTATCTGTTCAACAGGGATGTGTACTGTAAATCAACCTCATCTCAGCTTCTCTACTGTACGTCCTCGATTACCAGACCACAATGAATGCAAAGAACATTCTTACTGATACGCGTACACAAAAGTTATGCTTATAATGTAACCGACAACACAGGTCATCCCTGCCAGAAATGTATGGACGAACACCTTTGTTACAATTCATAGGCCCTGATCAGCAAAAGCCGTCATACTGCTCAATCATCAGCTTTGGACATTTGAATAACAACAAACCTTGGCCCTCTGGTTTCTGTATAAAATTACCACAGAGTGATGGTAGAAGTACAAGCTGATCTACTGTCAACCACCAACCACCAACATGGGCAAGGTAATCTGAGAAGACTCACAGTAGCTACATGTAGTCTACAGTTTTACAATAGTAAAATGTACATCCTATATGCTGTAAATATAATATTACAGAAACATTAGCTATGTGTTACAGGAATCAGTAATCCAACATTACCAGTGTCTAAAAATAAAATGACCGTACAGTACATGCTTTATGCCATTTCAGGAACAAAACAAATATGTCCCCCCTTTTCCTATAGATTACCTTCTACGAGGACAGGAACTTCCAGGGCCGCTCCTATGAGTGCATGAGCGACTGCCCCGACATTTCCTCCTACATGTCCCGCTGCCAGTCCTGCAGAGTGGAGAGCGGCTGCTTCATGGCGTACGAGCGCGCCAGCTTCATGGGCCAGCAGTTCTTCATGAGGAGGGGAGAGTACCCTGACATGCAGCGCATGATAAGCATGGGCATGATGTTTGACAACATCCGGTCCTGTAGAATGATCCCCCAGGTAAGACACCTTATCTCACGTTTATACATTATTGTGCAATTTCCTATTTTAGGATGAACAACTTTCAAAGAACATAAACATCCTAAATTAATGTAAATAAATAAATAAATGCATTATAGCACAGAGGATCCTTCAGGATGAGGATCTACGAGAGGGAGAACTTCGGAGGTCAGATGATGGAGCTGATGGACGACTGTGACTCCATCCAGGAGCGTTACCGTATGTCAGACTGCCAGTCCTGCAACGTGATGGACGGCCACTGGCTGATGTACGAGCAGCCCCACTTCAGAGGCAGGCAGATGTACATGAGGCCTGGAGAGTACAGGAGCTTCAGAGAGATGGGCATGAGTGGCATGAAGTTCATGAGCATGAGGCGTATCAATGACATGTGCAATTAAATGTATTTAATTGTTCAAGGTAATAAAATAATTGAAGATCTTTCATAACTAAATTGTCTGTCTGATTTTCATCTACTGGTATTCAGCTTCAGTCAAAACAAATTGCACACCATATGTATCATCACTGAAGCTTTGTAAATAGGTGACAGGTAGCCTGGTGGTTCAGAGCATTGAGCCATTAACTGAAAGGTCGCTGGTTTGAATCCCCAAGCCGACGAGGTGAATAATCTGTCTATGTGCCCTTGAGCAAGGCGTTTAACCCTAATTGCTCGTGTGAGTCGCTCTGGATAAGAGTGTCTGGTAAATTTTACCACAGTGATTACATGAAAACGTGCTGTGAGTAGTATGGTGCAACTCTTTTACATTGTGCAAGCTGCACTCCAAGTTTCAGGTCATACCTGAATGCTTTTGTGGCGTTTTTAAAGACTTTAAGGTACACTAAAAATGATTTAAAGAAGGGGGTTATTAGTTATTTAGTTCATAGATAATTATAGTAGAATGATTGAAATAATGTGCTTGTCTTTTAGCTGGTTGCCTGAGCTTGCATGGCTAGACTGGTATTCATTTCAGTAGTACTCAATAACATTGCAATCATACATGAGATCACTCTTTCGCACGCGCCAAAATAACAATCACATAATTTCAAACATATGTGTTATAAGTGTTTATTTATCTGCTCTATAAACTATTAGTTCACATTTTATAAACTAATTATTTCCCCTTATTAAATCCCTTTAAGTACACCTTAAGACCATGTTAATGGAGACAACTGGAAAACGCCTTAATTAATTACATTCCATGTAATTCTTTAAATATATGTATTTTTATTTTGGTTAATATATTGTGTATCGACAGTGGGAGACATACATGACAGATGAGAACGTTGGGATTCGTAACCCCGTTTCCAGTGGGGTATGCCTGGTCTGGAATGGGTAGCTCTACCACCAGACCAGACACTGTTACGTTCCATACAATTGTAAAGGGACTCAAATATTCATATGAGGAGTACCTAATTACCCAGAGTGCTTATGGCATACATCACATGGGAGGATGATGCCTTTATGTCTCAACTCAAGGCCCACTACTGTGGATGTAGCTAGTCTGCATATCAAAGAAATAGCATACCATATTTATGTTACTAAGGGACAGCATACACAAAGGCCTAAATCCTAACCTCAGGACCATGTGCTAATCTCAGACTTGTGTAAATTGTGAATTGAGATCAGATTAAGATTCTGTTAAGATTCTGGCCAAAGAGAACAGCAGGAACATCAAATTAAACTTTGATTTGTCATCTTAACTGCACAAATAGATATTGGTCTGATTAGTACAATAAAAAATAAAAAATACAATAAAATACAATAAACCAGTTGAGAACATGTCCTCAAGTTTTCAAGTCCATTTAGAGTTATAAAACGTGTTGGGTTGCGGATTGTCTGGAAAACTAGTGTGAGATATCGGCGTATTTATGTTCATTTCAAAATGGGAATAGAGGGAGGTTGAAGACCAAGAAGGAATAATGTGCTCAGAACAGTTCTAGTGTAATGTGTGTTTGCGACCGACTGGTTACCAATCTCCACAGTTTAAGCTTGCTGAGATAATGCCTTGGCATTAGCTAGGGGAGCTAAAGCAAGTGTTCAGGTCTCTGGCAAGGTTACTTATCAAGCCAGTCTAGTTGACAGAGTGTGGTTCATGATGATGAAGAACCAAATTTGAATAGAGAAATTATTTTTTAGAAATAGAGATAATATTGTGTAGAGGTAGTTATACAGTTGGGAATATACATTTTTTTAATACAGTATCCAGAAACAAATTCAGTTTCCTAAACTGTTTTAACTGTTATGTTGTGCAGAATTGTGCTTGATGTACACATTTTTATTGAATGAGTCTTTGTGTTCTCTCCGTCACTCACATTGAGGTATTGAGAGTTGCTGGTGCGCAACAAATGTGCAGGTGTTCACATCTTGGTGTTGAGATAAAAACGGTGTTCTTTTTCAGTGTTGGTTCTAGTGGGGTTAACACCAGTGGGATTTAAATTGACCCCACCTACAGATAGTAAAATAAGTGTTGTTTGAATCACAGCGGAATCAACACCACGTGGGCTTGTTGTTTCCCCCTGTACATATCCCTGCTACTGTTATTTTACTGCTGCTCTTTAATTATTTGTTATTCTTATCTCTTACATTTTTTAGGTGTTTTCTTAAAACTGCATTGTTGGTTAAGGGCTTGTAAGTAAGCATTTCACTGTAAGGTTGTATTCAACGCATGTGATAAATAAAATTTGATTTAATTTGATTTGTTACTCGACTGTGTTGAGTTATTTTTCTCTCAGTGTGAAAAAGACATGGGCGGGTCCTCATTATCATATTTCCCAGCATGCTTTGTTGTAGGTTGCTTTTTAGAACAGTTTCTTTTAATATCTATATTTCTCCATGCACAATGATTGATTAATTGATCTTAGACTACACAACGATAAATAAAATACATTTTTGTAAACTAATCCAATCTGTAAGTGGTTGGACTTATTTCACCCGTTATTGAGATGGTTGTTCCAGTTTAGATGGTTTAGATAGTCTCAGTTAGCAACCTTCACTGTTTAGCAGCCAATCTAACTGCAAATTACGGGTGAATAAAAGTTCCAATTGTTGGACATCTTAACTCTGTCTGGATTACAATAGGAAATCAACAACACTTTGCAATTCAGCATAATATGATTTGTTGATATGGCCTGCAAACCAGGCATTTCAGACCACTGTGTTAGGGTAAAACTTGGTTGTCACAGTCCGGTATTATTTTAAAAAAGTATGTTCTTCTTATGACAAAATATTCACTCATTTGGTGAAGACTACAGGACTGAAAGCCATCAACACAACAATGATATCTCTGTCACTAGCAAATAAAGTCATGGGTTAATTACCCAACACTGAGAAAGTGTAACAGCATCAGCTCTAATAAAGTGTTAATTGCCCAACACTGAGAAAGTGTAACAGCATCAGCTCTAATAAAGTGTTAATTGCCCAACACTGAGAAAGTGTAACGGCATCAGCTCTAATAAAGTGTTCATTTTAAGTCAGAATTTGCAACACCCCCGTGGTGTTAGGGACACAACGCTCTTGAGGGGTTAGTTCATCAACCTTTTGAAAAGTGTTGGTTTGACACTATTTCAATGGGTGACAGTACACACTAAGAAAGTGTTACATTTAACACAGTGGGTGTTAAAATTCTGATCTCAAATTATGGTTTTATGGTTTTACTTTGGAAGTAAAAAGTATTTTAGGAGAGTGAGGTAAACATTCTTACGTCTTTGGATAAATAGCTTGAAAATTGAAACCATTATTTTATTGACTATAATTTTGTATTTGGACGATGAAAATGACCATCAGTTTTCTCTTAAAATTCTGATCTCAAATTATGGTTTTATGGTTTTACTTTGGAAGTAAAAAGTATTTTAGGAGAGTGAGGTAAACATTCTTACGTCTTTGGATAAATAGCTTGAAAATTGAAACCATTATTTTATTGACTATAATTTTGTATTTGGACGATGAAAATGACCATCAGTTTTCTCTCAAAATGACAGTATAAGACGTAAAACTATTAAATGCCTCGATTCAACAAATGTGTTGGAACCTTTCATGGTGTATACTAGGTTATAGGGACAATGGGTAGCATGTTTTTATACTTATTGCGTGAACACTATAGAAGACAATAGGATTGCAGGTGGACCTAACTTTTTTTAATTTAAATGTTAGGCTCAGTTTCATGTTGACAATGTATTGCCTGTCAGTTTGGGTGAGCAACAGCACGTCTGATTGAACCAATCCTTGAATTGATGGCTCCCCAGTCACTGTATCTCCTATACTCGCCAGGCCTCAGGAGGTACTGCCTGCCTCTGTAGTTGGGATGCTCATAGAAGAGCCAATACCCCTCCATAACATTGCAGGAGTGGATATCATTGTACTGGAATCGATCATAGAGGGAGGGGAGGTCATCGGCAAACTCCAACATCTGACCGCCAAAGTCAGAGCGCTCGTAGATTCTCATCTTGTGAGCTCCCTGATTCTGAGGACAAGGGAGAGAAGACGGCTACGTTCATTCGGTTTCTTTACTATTAAGTTTCAAGATTCATTTTTATTTACCATGTGCATTACTACCTACATCAATGATGGGTTAACTTGTATACCAGGAAAGAGGAATATGGGCTCACTTGAGGAATCATGCGGCAGGATTTCAAACAATCATTAAAGCCCATCCAGCGCTGGTAGTCGGGATACTCTCCCCTTCTCAGAAAGTATTGGTAGCCCATGTAGTTTGGCCGCTCATAGACCATCCAGCTACCGCTCTCCACTTGTATGGAGTTACAGCGGCTGAAATGGATGTGCAGGTCGGCACAGTCGACGGTGCACTCATAGGAGCGACCCTGGAAGTTCTTGTCCTCGTAGAAGATTATCTAAAAATAGTAATGGAAGTAAACATGCTTACAGATGTAGGATCTTAATTTTATCATTCTTTTGTTGCTGAGAATTTTCAAGCACCAAGCTTCGTGAGTTACATAAATTCTCTGCAAATCCACACTAACACATGGTTATAATAATTAACAGTATGGCACTTTTCATGTAGCCCACTTTTTGCCAGCTAATAGCCTAACCACCAATTAAGCTACATTATGGACTAAATGTTACAATCCTGTTGCTGCAGGATTATTTTGCCGTGACAATGTAGGTCAAATTAAGATCCTACATCTGTATGAACAATGGAAATAACATGTGCATGGCTGGTAAAACAACCCCATTCAGTTTTGTTCAACGTAAAGGATCTCTCGCAGGTGTTCATTGTTCTGTGTTCTGTCAGACAAACAGTGAACAAGAACGAACGACGGGACAGAATATGTGCAGCGAAACAACAATCCTTACCTTTCCCATTGTGTTGGCTAAATTTGGTCACACTGCAACACTGATTAGGCGAACCATGGCCCTTTTTATACCCTCTAGGAATAGAGACATTGATATGTTGATCAATTAACTTTAGATGTCAGCCTTTTTGAAAAGGCAGTACGGCTGCCAAACTACAAAAGATAGTTGTTTTTCTTTGTCAGCAGGGTGAATGACCTTTTTGTTCCGTACACAAAGGCTTCAATGGTGCTAATTAACCCCTCATGTAATAGACATGTGTTTATCAGTGGCAAAATGAGATCTAGTAACTTAAAAAACGAATGACAGAATACCCAACCCAAAGCTGATGACAGAATACCCAACCCAAATCTGATGACAGAATACCCAACGCAAAACTGATTTATCAAGCATTTATTTGATCTTTAAAAGTAAGCTCTCACAGATACACATGAATTGATTTATGTGATTCACCTTTCACTGGAGTGAATGTTACATATGATCAGATGTGCACAAATATCACCATTATTGTTTGACATGTACTACTTTCTGAATCTCTAGCTACATACAAATATAATCCAGTAACATTTCAAACACACTGCAAAATATAATACAAATATGATGGATTATAAGAAAAGGACAGATTTGACTACCCTTGCCTGGTGGTTTCCGTACTGTTTCAGGGGTGAGGTTTTGGAATATGTCCAGTCAACTTGTGCTCGTGCCACCTCTGGTCTCAGTTGATCCACAGCCAAGTGAGGGGCTGCTGGTGTGGACAACAACCCAGGTCATGTGATTGACTGTATTGATAGAATGTTACACTATAGGCAACAGGAGAGTGACTCTAGTGGCCAACAGGAGAGTGACCTTGTAATATTTACATTGGGACTAATTTTGACTGTAATGAATGGCTGCTTCCCGATTCTCCAGTCATTTCCAGAAGTGCGTAATGAAACCTGAATGACTGTGAATTGGAACAGGACAAACTGTTCAACAGTACAGTGTACCATCATGGTCACTACTCACATATTCAAATAGCAAACTGCTTCCACAACACCTTGTGATTCCTCTCTGCAACAACTCTGTCAGCTCATAGACAATCACAAGTTGGCATCAAGGTAGTTGGATGTTAAAAATACAATTTAGAGAGATTGCGCTTCCACTTTTTCTGGTATTCAAATATTAATGTCTGTGACTACAAAAGAAGCCAAAATAATATTTTGCTTTCAAGGTAAGGAAACATACATGTAGTGACTACAGCTGCAGAACCTAGGCCAGATTCCCCAGGCTATTAGGCAATGCCAGATCTTGTGATGGTTGACAGCTTTATTCTAGCTAGAGAAGCGTTATTTAAATGTTTCTGTAGCAGTTGATATATGAGCTCTCTGCTTCCTAATGCACACCATTAAAATGCATCATGACATGGTACTGTATATAAACAATGTGTTTGTTATTTATTACATCTAATTGGCCTATTTTTACATGTTATTTAGTATTAGTCAACACTTTGTTTATTAGAAATGGATACATATCTACATTATGCTTATTGACATTATGCATATCTACATTATGCATTATACATATCTACATATACATTATGATATTCAAATTGTATGTGATATAAAATATATTATATAATAATATATATAATTATATAATTATTTAGAAATCATAATAGCATCCCAGTCTTTGGATGAGTCTAAAATCTATAAGGATTGCATCTAATGGTTTAGCCTATAAACTCATCATATTTGAGATACAAATAAATCAACTGAATCATTTTTATTGACCTGTCATCTCTGTCCAAATTCCAGCACTCTGCTGTTATACTGTGTGCTGCCCTCTCCTGGGTTCCTGTGACTTTTCTAAGTGGCAGTATGTGTGTAAGGATGGCAGTATTTGTGGAGCATAAATGGTACAGTTTTGGAGGTGTTTATTACAATAAGTCTTCACCTCAATAAAAAAATCAATAATGTTTCATAGCTGTTTAAAGGGGCAATCTGCTTTGGTAAACAGCTGAGGGAATGGGCTTGAAAAATGTATCCTCTGATATCAACAGTATTTTATTTTTTATTTAACGAGGCAAGTCAGTTAAGAGCAAACCGTATTTACAATGACTGCCCACAGTGGGTTAACTGCCTGTTCAGGGGCAGAACGACAGTTTATTTTTTTATTTTTACCTTGTCAGCTCAGGGATTCAATCCAGCAACCTTTCGGTTACTGGCACAACGCTCTAACCACTAGGCTTCCTGCCGCCCCATGATGATATGATATGATATGCATGATATGATATGATATAAACAGTATATTTTTAACCATGTAATGGCTATACAGTGTTTGTTTACATTTACAGAGGAGTTAAAACAAGCTTATATTGTTGGGTTCTGATGGGGCATTTATAATATATATTCTTCATGAATCAATGGGTATATATCATTAATTTAAATGTCCAAAAATGTATGCAACTGCAGATTGCAGTTTAAACATCCATTCACAACAAATATCCACAATTCATTTTCTATCCTTCACAGTATGAATAATAAGAGTTGTGTCACAGTTGTGTCGTGTTGTTGCTTCTATTGCAGCTGAAGCAGGAGCTGTAATACAAAGCATTTCCAATAGAATATCTACTTACTACTAGAATAGACAGTATTTTAACATTTACTTACACATTAACCATTTATAATGATCAGTGGTTTTAACAGATTGAGATTTCTGAACATGTTCTAACACCATAAATTAATTCCACATCAGTTTTGAAATAGACTGACATTTCTGCTCCCATTGCACTTCTATGAGGAAACTAACCATATGAAAATGCAGATGTCTCTTCTGAATGCCCCTTTACCTCAAACCAAGGACTCAAACCAAGGACTCAAACCAAGGACTCAAACCAAGGACTCAAACCAAGGACTCAAACCAAGGACTCAAACCAAGGACCAAAGACACTTTCGTTTAAAAGTGAGGTGATTTTATTTATACTCGTAATTTTAGTCATTGGTGAATTTAATAACAAGAATCCAAAATACGCCTCATGCTGTTGAACCTCACAGTGTTGGAGCCCATGTGCATGCTCAACTCTCTCATGTTCCTGTACTCTCCAGGCCTCATGTACATCTGCCTGCCTCTGAAGTGGGGCTGCTCGTACATCAGCCAGTGGCCGTCCATCACGTTGCAGGACTGCATGTCGTTCATGCGGAAACGATCGGTCATGGACTCACAGTCGTCGCTCAGCTCGTGCATCTGACCTCCAAAGTTCTCCTTCTCGTAAATCCTCATCCTGAAGTTTCCTCTGTGCTGTAAATGGATATGGGAAAAGGGTTTTACCAAATAATTCCAAATATACCATCACATTGCTTTTGCTGGAGTTGTACATGTGGCCTATGGGAGTCAAAATGAACAGGTTTAATATATTTACCATGGGGATGTTACGGCAAGATCTGATGCAATCGCTCATGCCCATACGCTGGTAGTCACCATACTCTCCCCTCCTCACAAAGTACTGGTTTCCCTGGAAGTTGGAACGATCGTACACCATGAAGCAGCCGCTCTCAACTCTGCAGGAGTTGCACCTGCTCAGGTAGGAGGTCAGCTCAGGGCAGTCGCTGGAGGTCTCATAGGAACGACCCTGGAAGTTCCTGTCCTCGTAGAAGATGATCTAAAAACACACAACAAAATAGATGTAGTTCTAACAGTACAGTACAATTCATTGATGGTTTTAAACAAATTTGAAAAACTGCTGCTTAAATGTCCAGGTTCATCAAAGCATCCACACACCTTGCCCGTAGACATGGTTGCGGTTACTGTGTTGGTCTCAGGATTGCACAAGTTTCGGTATGTCCCCCCTATCGCTTTTATACCTGAGCCGACCAATAAAGAATATGTGGCTCCATTGTTCAAACCCCTGACAGAGCAACATGGCATAGAGGCCCCCCTCCCTGTACAGTACAAAGTGGCCTTTGAAGGGTCATTATTAAAGGGTCATTATTTCCAGCTGGGTGCATTTGTGAGGAGAGCCCATGCCTTTATTGTTTCTGTTGAATAACAGTAGGAGGGGGAACTCTTCACATCGAGACTTTTCAGAGATATTCCACTAAGTTAACTGACATTTGTGTTCATGGGTATTACTATTCCAATCTTTTATTTAAAGAAAAACACAAAAAATGGAAGCATCATAATTCAAACATCAGTCTATTGGAAAAAATATAACACATGACTGAAAAACATGATTTCATATTAGCTGGTCTTGCCCAGTGTGAATTAATGTGGATGAAAATGAATATATTAATGTTCCCAATGTCATTAGATGGTTGTTGGGATTTTCCTTCCTCCAGCAAAACTGTAGCCAAACATTTCATAAATTGTGACATGTTATATCTGGAATCCAAGAACATTCTAGTAGTGGTTAATAAAGTGGAGTGGTAGCAACTATATGATTACTAAGTGCCTTCAGACAGTATTCATACCCCTTGACTTTTTCCCCATTTTGTTGTGCTACATCCTGAATTTAAAATGGATTAAATATATATTTTTTCTCTCACATATCTAAACACAGCACCCTAAAACGACAAAGTGAAAACATGTTTTGAGATTTCTTTGCAGATTTATTGGAAAATGAAATACAGAAATATCTCATTTAATATCACACAACGAGTCAATACTTTGCAGGGAGCACCTTTTGCAGTGATTACAGCTGTGAGGCTTTCTGGGTAAGTCTCTAAGAGAATTCCACACCTGGATTGAGCAACATTTGCCCATTATTCTTTTCATAACTCTTCAAGCTCTGTCAAATTGGTTGTTGAACATTGCTAGACAACCATTTTCAGTTCTTGACATAGATTTTTAAGGAGATTTAAGTCAAAACTGTAACTCTGCCACTAAGGAATATTCACTGCCTTCTTGGTAAGCAACTCACGTGTAGATTTGGCCTTGTGTTTCAGGTTATTGTCCTACTGAAAGGTGAATTAATCTCCCAGTGTCTGGTGGAAAGCAGACTGAACCAGATTTTCCTCTAGGATTTTGCCTGTGCTTAGCACCATTCAGTTGATTTTTTATCCCCGAAAAACTCCCCAGTCCTTAACGATTACAACCATACCCATAACATGAAGCAGCCACTACAATTCTTGAAAATATGGAGAGTGGTACTCAGTAATATGTTGTATTGGATTTTCCCCAAACATAACACTTTGTATTCAGGACAAACAATTTATTGCTTTGCCACATTTTTTTGCAGAATTACTTTAGCGTCTTGTTGCAAACAGGATGCATTTTCCCTCTGTTAATTAGGTTACTATTGTGGAGTAACTACGACGTTGTTGATCCATCCTCAGTTTTCTTCTATCTTAGCCATTAAACTCAAACTGTTTTAAAGTCATAATTTTCCATCCTCTCCGGCAACTGAGTTAGGAAGGATGCCCATATAGTTGTATTGACTGGGTGTGTTGATACACAATCCAAAGTGTAATTAATAACTTCACCATGCTCAAAGGGATATTTAATGTCTGCTTTTTTAACCCGGTCTACAAATAGGTGCCCTTTGGGAGGAATTGGAAAACCTCCCAGGTCTTTTTGGTTGACTTTGTAGTTGAAATGTGCTACTCAACTGAGGGACCTTCCAGATAATTGTATGTGTAGGGTACAGAGATGAGGTATTCATTAAAACATCTATTTAAACACAAGTTTTGCACACGGAGTGAGTCCATGCAACTTATTATGTGACATGTTAAGCAATTTTTCCAGCTGAACTTATTTAGACTTGCCATAACAAAGGGGTTAAATACTTATTGACTCAAGTCATTTCAGCTTTTAATTTTTAATTAATTTGTACAAATTAAAATAAAAATAATTCCACTTTGACATTATGGGGTATTGCGTGTTGGCCAGTGACAAAAATCTACATTTAATCAATTTTAAATTCAGGCTGTAACACAACAAAATGTGGAAGAGGTCAAGGGGTGTGAATACTTTCTGAAGGCACTGTATATAACATTTTACACTGACATGGAATAGTTTTTAGGGGAATAATTCAGTACCAATTTAACATTTGGTAAATACCTGGCACATAATGATGCCCATAAATGCTATTATTAATAGGCGTTTGGCCTTTTCTGACAATATTAACAGACCTTGAAGCAACATCTCAAGACATGAGTCAGGAAGTTAAAGCTTGGTCGCAAATGGGTCTGGACAATGACCCCAAGCATACTTCAAAAGTTGTGGCAAAATGGCTTAAGGACAACAACGTCAAGGCATTGGAGTGGCCATCACAAAGCACTGACCTCAACCCTATAGAAAATTTGTGGGCAGAACTGAAAAAGCGTGTGCGAGCAAGGAGGCCTACAAACCTAACTCAGTTACACCAGCTCTGTCAGGAGGAATGGGCCAAAATTCACCCAACTTATTGTGGGAAGCTTGTGGAAGGCTACCCAAAACATTTGACCCAAGTTAAACAATTTAAAGGCAATGCCAATTTAAAGCCAATTTAAAGGCAATGCTAATACTAATTGAGTGTATGTAAACGTTTGACCCACTGGGAATGTGATGAAAGGAAAAAAAGCTGAAATAAATAATTCTCTCTACTATTATTCTGACATTTCACATTCTTAAAATAAAGTGGTGATCCTAACTGACCTAAAACAGGGCATTTTTTACTAGGATTAAATTTCAGGAATTGTGAAAAACTGAGTTTAAATGTATTTGGCTAAGGTGTGTGTAAACTTCCAACTGCAACTGTATCTGGATAGCATTGCCATTTATAGACATACCTTGGAAGACCACCTCAAGCATCTTAACAGAGTCTGCAAGGTAGGAACTTGGGTAACCAACTGGGAAAGGGAGAGGTCAGACCCCAGGTGGACAAATTGGAGTTCATTCAAACCCAAAACTCAAGTTAAGTTCTAGCTTGGTCTTGTTTGAGGGAATGTATATTTTGTGACATGGGAGTAGGGAGTTTGATGTTTAGTTTCAGAATTTCAGCATGGTGACTGGTAAATGTTCACACATAGAAAACAGAGTAATTTGATGTGCCTGATCATTTCCATATCTATCTCATTTGAAAACTACTATCTGACAATAGTTTTGCAAACACAAAGTTGTGTGTGCAAGATACGGGAGACCAGGAAAAGTTCAACCCAGAAAAAAGGTGTGAAGTGTGAAAAATCCAGGTCCATCTATTTAGGTGTGTTTTAAATATAATAAGCATTTATTAAACGGTATATTGAGCATTAACATAATAAAATTAAAATTAAACAAACACGAAAGGGAAGAAATTTATACCCTCCATTTCGAAATGTTTTTTGTAGGTTTGGCATACTCTAGAGCATGGTAATATTTGATGGCACGTAAACACACCACTATTTAACCATTTTTTATTTATATAGTTACCATGTTATTTAATCAGTGAAGAAACTCTTATCCAGAGTGACTTACAGGAGCAATTAGGGTTAAGTGCCTTGCTCAAGGGCACATTGACAGATTTTTCACCTAGTCGGCTCGGGGATTCAAACCAACGACCTTTCGGTTACTGGCCCAGCGCCATTTCTCAGAAACACTCATATATCATACTGTGTTCAGTGTTGTCTGTCCCTACAGGTTCATGTTTTGGGTCAGACACTGACTGGTTCATTTTACCTTTTTAAATAGGAAATTGGAAGGAAATGCAACTAAAAATGTTGTAAAATATACATTATTAGCTACATCCATTAGGTAAAAGTTATGCATTGATAGTTCTAGTACGACTTCCAACACTTTCTCCTACCCTTTGTTTTGTATCTAATCATGGGTCTCTAGTTTTACATTGGACTCCAGTAGTAGAGTGATGCATTGGCGTGCCTTGCAAAATGTGATGATTTTATTCAAAAGCAAAAAGAGTATAGGATCAATGTAGTTTCAACCACTTATGGAAAGTGTTTGAATCAGGACAAAGCAGGACACGACTGGACTGGTAAAATTGTGTTGTGTTGGGCCTCTGTGGATTTTTGCAGAACAAGACAAAAGACTTGATATTAAATCAGAAAAAAAAACATTTTTTTTATTTAAAAGTCAACCGTTTCACTGAACAGGTGGGCCTGATAATTTAACAGGAGTCGGTGATCCTTCTAATGGAACTGAACTTCATTCCATTGTAACCCTGCATCTCTCTGAGGTTTCTGTACTCTCCAGGCCTCATGTACATCTGCCTGCCTTTGTAATGGGGCTGCTCGTACATCAGCCAGTGGCCGTCCATCACGTTGCAGGACTGGCAGTCTGACATACGGTAGCGCTCCTGGATGGAGTCACAGTCCTCGCTCATCTCGTGCATCTGACCTCCGAAGTTCTCCCTCTCGTAGATCCTCATCTTGTAGTTTCCTCTGTGCTGTTAAGATACATGTTGTATATGGGATTAGTTTATTATAAACGTTAAACTGTGTTGGAATCTGTGATGTATCATGGTGGTTCATACCATGGGGATGTTACGGCAGGACTTGATGCAGTCATCGAAACCCATCGTACGCTGGTAGTCAGGGTACTCGCCCCTTCGCATGAAGTACTGGTTTCCCATGTAGTTGTTGCGATCATAGGCCATGAAGCAGCCGCTCTCAACCCTGCAGGAGTTGCACCTGCTAAGGTGGGATGTCAGCTCAGGGCAGTCCTGGCTGGTCTCATAGGAGCGACCCTGGAAGTTCTTGTCCTCGTAGAAGATGATCTGAAAACAAATACTCGTGCAATTAGCCAGAAGAAAATGTGAAAATTGGTGGTTATAATACAATGCTTTACACTTGACTGCATTATTCAATCAAATCAATCAAATGTATTTATGAAGCCCTTTTAACATCAGCCAATGTCACAAAGTGCTGTACAGAAACTCTAAAACCCCAAACAGCAAGCAATGCAGATGTAGAAGCACTGAATGTTGATCTTTTTATAGTGTTATTACTGTATTTAATGTATATATTTCTATAAAACCACTGCATTACTGTATATACAGTAATAATCAGATCACATGACCTCTAAACTGCAAAGAACAATATTAACTCACCTTTCCCTGCATGTTTATGGTTATTTTGAGCGATGCTATAGCTATGCCGCTCTGCAGCCTGTTTTATACCTGATGTGACATCCAAAGAATCTCTGGTTCCATTGTATGAAACACATGAGTCAGCTGTATGCTATGCAATGGTTGCTCCCACTGTTTGTCACCACAGACGGGAAAGCATTATTATGTACAGTCAAAAGGGGGGACAAATGAGAATTTTCTGCCTTAAAAGCAATATTGAGGCTAATTTAGATGCACACGTGTAGTTTTATATGTATTTGAGGCCAAATGGTCTTCGATTTCAGGAATGCATTCTGAAATGAGTCCCTGTCATGTCTGTTTTAATAGCAGTCCTATTTTGTTTATTTTTTTTGTTTTTTGGGGGGGAGAAATGCTGTACTGTACTTCAGAATCTCAAACCAAATACATGTTAATTTGTCACATGCGTGGACTTACCGTGAATGCTTACTTACAAGCCCAGTTTTGAGATAATAGAGTTAAGAAAATATTGACTAAATAAATTGAAGTGAAAAAAAAAGTAACTATAAAATAACAATAATGAGGCTATATACAGGGGGTACCAGTACCAAGTCAATGTGCGGGTTACAGGTTAGTTGAGGTAATACAGGTTAGTTGAGGTAATTGAGGTAATTTGTACATGTATGTAGGGGTAAAGTGATTATGCATAGATAATAAACAGTGAGTATCAGCAGTGTAAAAAACACTGTTTTAAAATGCATTTATGAGTCTTCAATTTATTTTTGTATACCTTTAACAAAGGTACTACAGTATGTTAAACCAACTATCAACATTTTGATATTTACAACATTTTCATAGTTACTTATGCAAAATTACCCACATGCCTACAAATGGCCAAAATGTCCCCAAAGCCAAGGGCCGGTAAAGAGGAGTGTCTATGTTCCACATATTCTGAGGGAAGCACCTGTTTCAAGCAAAGCATGCTTCTGTTGGCTCCTGACCTGTCTGCCAGTCATGTACAACCTATCATCTTAGCAATCCTCTTGTGGGCACACCTAGCTTTTTTCAAACATGAGATGAGGGGAGAGACAAGGGAGGTCACTATCTATGACTCGTCAGAGCTGCTGGTTTCCAGCATTGTGGGTACATGTTCTCAACTGAGGGCTGAATCACAACTTGATGACATGGATCAAACATTTTCACACAATTCTATCATTGACTTCTATCAATGCACGATTTACATAGATATTTGAGCTACACATACCTAGCATGTTTGTACTTGGCAGGGGAGCAACTTTGGTTTTAGAAGTGGGGGGGCATAATTGTAATAATATTTTCTTTAGCCGGTTAAACACTCCAAACAGACTACCCGACCACTCGGAGGCGTTCACATGGTCCTAAAGCACACCGTTGCCTCATTTTGTGTCACATTCCAATGAAAAACCCGGGGGCACAAAAATGCAATTTCCTAATGCGGCGGGGGGGACATGCCACCCCTGTCCCCAGTGAAAGTTGCGCCCCTGGTATTTGGTTGACCACCGGATTTGTCCGGTGTCATTGAGGAGTTTACCACATCCATCATCGGCTTCACGAATAAGTGCATCTTATATGTAAAATGTAAATATGTAAATTGCATGTCTATGTAACAAAAAAGCTGTAAAAACAAAAATAGCGATTTTTGTCCACTGAAGAGTGGGGGGGCTGGGTTAATAAAAACAAATATATACAAAAATAAATAAAACATTTTTTATTGACGACGTCATCCCCACAGTGACCGTACATATCCCAACCAGAAGCCATGGATTACAGACAACATCCCCACTGAGCTAAAGGCTAGAGCTGCCGCTTTCAAGAAGCGGGACACTAATCCGGATACTTATAAGAAATCCTGATACGCTCTACGACGAACCATCAAACAGGCAAAGCGTCAATACAGGACTAAGATCAAATCCTACTACACCGGCTCTGACACTCGTCGGATGTGGCAGGGCATGCAAACTATCATGGGAAACCCAGCAGCGAACTGCCCAGAAACGCGAGCCTACCAGACGAGCTAACTGATTTCTATGCTTGCTTCGAGACTAGCAACTCTGAAGCATGCATGAAAGCATCAGCTGTTCCGGACGACTGTGTGATCACGCTCTCCGTAGCCGATGTGAGTAAGACTTTTAAACAGGTTAATATTCACAAGGCCGCAGGGCCAGACGGATTACCAGGACGAGTACTCAGAAAATGCACTGACCAGCTGGCAAGTGTCTTCACAAAAATGTTCAAGCTCTCCCTGACCAGTCTGTAATACCTACATGTTTCAAGCAGACCACCATAGTCCATGCGCTGAAGAATGCCAAGGTAACCTGTCTAAATGACTATTGCCTCGTAGCACTCACAAAAATGAAATGCTTTGAAAGGCTGGTCATGGCTAACATTAACATCATCATCCAAGACACCCTGGACCCACTCCAATTCACATACCGCCCCAACAGATCCACAGATGACGCAATTTCTATTGCACTCCACACTGTCATTTCCCAACTGGACAAAAGGAACAGTGTCCGTATCACTAAGGACCTAAAGTGCCTTGAGAAAGTATTCATACTGTCACATCCTGACCTTAGTTTCTTTTTTATGTCTCTGTTCTAGTTTGGTCAGGGCGTGAGTTGGGGTGGGCATTCTATGTTGTGTATTCTAGGTTTTGTATTTCTGTGTTTGGCCTGGTATGGTTCCCAATCAGAGGCAGCTGTCGATCGTTGTCTCTGATTGAGAACCATACTTAGCTGTAATCGCTGCCAAAGGTGCTTCTACAAAGTATTGACTCAGAGGTGAATAGTTATGTACATTTGGTATTTCTGTATTTCATATTTAATAAATAATGCTAATTTTCCAAAAAAACATTGTCATTATGGGGTATTGTGTGTAGTTGGGTGACAATAATTGTATTTTTGATCCATTTTGAATTCAGGATGTAACACAACAAAATATGGAATAAGTCAAGCAGTATTCAAATTTTCTGAAGGCACTGTATTATGGTCCAAACACACCAACACAGTCATCAAGAGGGTATGACAACGCCTCTTCCCCTTCAGGAGGCTGAAAAGATTTGGCAATGGCCCTCAGATTCTCAAATTGTTCTATAGCTGCACCATTGAGAGCATCTTGACTGGCTGCATCACCAATTGATATGGCAACTGATTGGCATCCAACTGCAAGGCACAGAGGGTAGTGCGTATGGCCTAGTAAATCACTGGAGCCGAGCTCCCTGCCATCCAGAACCTCTATACTAGGCAGTGTCACAGGAAGGCCCTAAAATTGTCAAGACACCAGCCACCAAAGTCATAGACTGTTCTCTCTGCTACCACATGGCATGCGGTGCCGGAGCACCAAGTCTGGGAACAAAAGCCTCCTGAACAGCTTCTACCCCCAAACCATAAGACTTCTGAACAGCTTCTACCCCAAACCATAAGACTGCTGAACTGTTAATCAAATGGCTACCCTGACTACTTGCATTGACCCCCTTATATTTACACACACTCATTGGACTCTACTCAAACACTTACTGGACTCTACCCACACACTCATTGGACTCTACTCATACACTTACTGGACTCTACCCACACACTCATTGGACTCTACTCAAACACTTACTGGACTCTACCCACACACTCATTGAACTCTATCCATACACTTACTGGACTCTACCCACACACTCATTGGACTCTACTCAAACACTTACTGGACTCTACCCACACACTCATTGGACTCTACTCAAACACTTACTGGACTCTACCCACACACTCATTGGACTCTACTCAAACACTTACTGGACTCTACCCACACACTCATTGGACTCTACTCATACACTTACTGGACTCTACCCACACACTCATTGGACTCTACTCAAACACTTACTGGACTCTACCCACACACCCATTGGACTCGACTCAAACACTTACTGGACTCTACCCACACACTCATTGGACTCTACTCAAACACTTACTGGACTCTACCCACACACTCATTGGACTCTATCCATACACTTACTGGACTCTATCCACACACTCACACATACTACACTGGCACTCCAACACATGCATACACACATACACCTATACGTATTACCTCAATTACCTCAACTACCTCGTACCCCTGCACATTGACTCAGTACCAGTACTCCTTGTATATAGTCGTTATTGTTATTTTGTTGTGTTGCTATTTCCTTTTAGCAATTTTTTCTTACTTTTGAACTCTGCACTGTTGGGAAAGAGTTCGAAGTAGGTATTTCACGGTAAAGTCTACACCTGTTGTGTTGGTCGCATGTGACATAACATTTCAGTTTGATTTAATATTGTGGCTGTAGAGGGTCATTTATCAAACTGGTCTCTCTATATTCATTTTTTAAATGTTTTAAATGTTCTTGATTGTCTTAATCCTGCTGATTGGTTTTAATGTCTGTGTGAAAAAGCTGTACCTTTGCCATACACAACAGTGGAGACTGCTGAGGGGATGATTGGCTCATAATAACGGCTGGAACGAAGCGAATGGAATGGCATTAAACACATGGAAACCATGTGTTTGATGTATTTGATACCATTCCACTTATTCTGCTGCAGTTGCATAATGAGAAAAAAGCTTAAGTGAACTGTATTAATACGCATTACTGTTTAATGGAGATGGGTTGATGGGATGTTGGTGGAGTAGTGCAACGTGTATTATTAGTTACGTTTGTTCACTCTAAAAGTTGACCAATACATTAGTGTTAACATCAAAATCCCTCTTTATCATCTTAAGGACGTTCATTTGAATGCTTTATGGCAGTCAATAAGTCATGCCCATAACAGCACTTAGTAGGTTTTATGGAATAAAGTACAATTGAAATGTTACGCATATCTTTCTGGTAAAAATGTAAACACAAAACGGCGAAATATTGAAATAACGTAGCACACTCAATTGTTTTGGATTACTAATCACTTTTATTTGGTCAATATGAGATGTCTAGCACATATCAGTGATACGCCTTATGCTCATAAACTTCATGCCACTCATGCCCATCTCTCTGAAGCTCCTGTACTCTCCAGGCCTCATGTACATCTGCCTGCCTCTGAAGTGGGGCTGCTCGTACATCAGCCAGTGGCCGTCCATCACGTTGCAGGACTGGCAGTCTGACATACGGTAACGCTCCTGGATGGAGTCACAGTCGTCCATCATCTCGTGCATCTGACCTCCGAAGTTCTCCCTCTCATAGATCCTCATCTTGTAGTTTCCACGGTGCTGTTAGGAGGAAAGAACATGTTGAATTATTTCCTGAATGCACCAGACAGTTGAATAGCTCAAATATGACTTGCATGATTAATTATGGAATTATGGGCCGTTACAGCAGCCTGAATATCATATTTTACCATGGGGATCATGCGGCAGGACCTGATACCATCGCTCATTCCCATCATACTCTGGTAGTCAGAGTACTCTCCCCTCTTCATGAAGTACTGGTTTCCCATGTAGTTGGGGCGCTCGTACACCATGAAGCATCCACTCTGGACCCTGCAGGATTGGCACCTGCTCATGTAGGAGGAAATGTCGGGGCAGTCGGAGCTGCACTCATAAGAGCGGCCCTGGAAGTTTCTGTCCTCGTAGAAGGTGGCCTGAAAACACAATGTATTTATTTATCATTTCTAAATATATAATTAAATAAATGCAACCAAATATAAGAAGCTTTTAGTTTTGTACGTAAAGATACAAAGATAATATAGAGAAAAATGTGTTTTTAGAATAAAATTCAAATAAATGCTTACTCTTCCCATGTTCATGCCGGTGGTGGTCATTGTTGGTCACTGAGTTGCTGCTGTTGCTGCTGCTACTGCTGCACTGATGTCCTGTCTGTGGTAACCCTTACTTTTATACCTGACCTAATCCAAAGAATCTGTTAGACCCATTGTGTAAACCCCTGACCTAGCAACAGGGTATAGAGGCCTGTAGAGTGCTGAAGTACTGTACTCATATTTCCACGTGACGGGGTCCCAAAAAAGACATAAAAGCCTATTTCCACTGTGAAACAGGTAACACAAAACCATTCAAAGGAACAATGGACTCTGACAGTGAAAACCATTGCAGACATATATGCATATGAGTGGGGTGGAGTCCACAAGTCAGTTACACAATTTAATTATATTTCAACATATGATTCATATTCCCTTGTGATCTCTTTCATTCAGTAAAGCCAGTTAAATATAACTCCTGTGTTAAATGTAACTCAATGCTAAAATGTAATCACCTGACTCCATAGATGTATTTTCTGTCAATAGACTGTATATTTTTTTCTGGATCAGATATGGATCCCATGTCCCCCATGTCAATATCAGCTTTTCTATCAGAAACTCCCTGTTAAATAATGGTTCAGAGAAGTAAAACATTTATTTAAAGAGAATTCTAATGAAAATGAAATGATCAGAGAACAAAAAACCTTTTTTGACGACACTGTTTCAAAATGTTCCTGATTACTACTACTCAGTTAGTGTACCTAGATTGTGACCAACTGGGTTAGAAAACAGCACATTGTGTGGAATGAGGATTTGTTAAGAACATCACAAGCATAATTCATGTCCATTCCATGGGTGTATGGTAGCCCTAATTCTGCATGATGTTGTTTAAATGTTCAGAGTAATGTTTCACTTATTGAGGAGATGCACCATATATTATATTTCCTGACTAGAATGAAGATTACAACACAACTAACTAACTAGCTATATCAATTAAACAAATATATTTTAAAAAGTGCAGTCGTGCCAACAAGTTAAAAGTAATTTGACAACTTGGGACTGAGAATATGCCATGAGGGATGCTGGCGAGCTGGATTTAAAAGACTTGAGTTTTTAAAACATTAAAACCCTAATGTTAGGATAGGGGTTTGCCATGTCAGTGACGTAATCACTAAAGCAGCCGTTTTTAGCCATAGCATCCGCTGGCTAGTTTAGCTAACCAATGTCTTCACAAGGTCCTAAACCATATCATAACAGCCATCGATAAGAGACATTACTGTGCAGCCGTATTCATCGACCTGGGCAAGGATTTCGACTCTGTCAATCACAACATTTTTATCTGCAGACTCAACAGCCTTGGTTTCTCAAATGATTGCCTCGACTGGTTCACCAACTATTTCTCTGATAGAGTTCAGTGTGTCAAATCAGAGGGCCTGTTGTCCATACCATGGCAGTCTCTATGGGGGTGCCACAGGGTTCAATTCTTGGGTCGACGCTCTTCTCTGTATACATCAATGATGTTGCTCTTGCTGCTGGTGATTCTCTGATCCACCTCTATGCAAACAACACCATTCTGTATACCTCTTGCCCTTCTTTGGACACTGTGATAACTAACCTCCAGATGAGCTTCAATGCCATGCAACTCTCCTTCTGTGGCCTCCAACTGCTCTTAAATACAAGTAAAACTGTAATGGTATTCATCGTCTGAAGAAGAGGAATCATCGGACCAAAGTGCAGCGTAGTAAGTGTTCATGCTTGTTTTATTATTAAAACACTATAACAAAAATAAACAAGAGAATAACCGAAACAGTCTTGTAAGGTGCAAACACTAAACAGAAATGAACTACCCACAAAAACCATGTGGGGAAAAAGCTACCTAAGTATGGTTCTCTATCAGAAAAAACAATAGACAGCTGTCCCTGATTGAGAACCATACCCGGCCAAAACAAAGAAATACAAAAACATAGAAAAAATAACATAGAATGACCACCCAAATCACACCCGTACCAAACCAAAATAGAGACGTAAAAATCTCTAAGGTCAGGGCGTGACAAAACTAAATGCATGCTCTTCAACCGATCGCTGCCCACACCTGCCTGCCCATCCAGCATCACTACTCTGGACAGTTCTGACTTAGAATATGTGGACAACTACAAATACCTAGGTGTCTGGTTAGACTGTAAACTCTCCTTCCAGACTCACATTAAACATTTCCAATCCAAAATTAAATCTAGAACCCAGCTTCCTATTTGGCAACAAAGCATCTTTGACTCATGCTGCCAAACATACCCTCGTAAACCTGACCATCCTACCGATCCTCAACTTTGGCGATGTCATTTACAAAATAGCCTCCAACACTCTACTCAACAAATTGGACGCAGTCCATCACAGTGCCATCTGTTTTGTCACCAGAGCCCCATATACTTCCCACCACTGCGACCTGTACACTCTCGTTGGCTGGCTGGCTTCATACTCGTCGCTAAACCCACTGGCTCCAGGTCATCTACAAGTCTCTGCTAAGGTAAAGCCCCGCCTAATCTCAGCTCACTGGTCCACATAGCAGCACCCACTCGTAGAACGCGCTCCAGCAGGTATATCTCACTGGTCACCCCCCAAATCAAAATTCCTCCTTCGGCCGCCTTTCCTTCCAGTTCTCTGCTGCCAATGACTGGAACAAACTGCAAAAATCTCTGAAGCTGGAGACTAATATCTCCCTCACTAGCTTTAAGCACCAGCTGTCAGAGCAGCTAACAGATCACTGCACCTGTACATAGCCCATTTGTAAATATCCCATCCAACTACGTCATCCCCATACGGTATTTATTTATTTATTTTGCTCCTTTGCACCCCAGTATCTCTACTTGCACATTAAACTTCTGCAAATCTACCATTCCAGTGCTTAATTGCTATATTATAATAACTTCGCCACCATAGCCTATTTATTGCCGTCAAAATACCTAGAGATGAATGTGGAGATTGTGTTATTTACTTAGCAAAAACTAGTACAGGGCCAACTGGAATATCAAAAACAGATTCATTAAAAAATGTAATTCTTAAAGAAGAAAATGCAATAAGTTATTTGTGCGAACATGTGGACTTTACTGTATATTTTTCAAACAGCAAGGATAATGATTTGTAAAAAAAATATATAAATATTTCCATAAAACAATAAAAATAAATATTAATAATTTAATGAAAATATGATTCAATATTTTTCCCATTCAACAAAAATCTATAATTTGTAACATAACAATAAAAAAATCTATGATTTCATATTTTTCCTTTCAACTATTGTACATATTTGTAAAAATCTTTAGTTTAATAATGAACAATAATTAATATTTATTTTTTTATTATTGGGGGTGGATCAGCTATAATATTGTGGATAGATTGTTGCTTCCGTCAATGTAATTGTCTGCATCATTTCCAATCCCCCATAAATTTTGGGGGTAAATACACTGCTCAAAAAAATAAAGGGAACACTTAAACAACACAATGTAACTCCAAGTCAATCACACTTCTGTGAAATCAAACTGTCCACTTAGGAAGCAACATTGATTGGCAATACATTTCACATGCTGTTGTGCAAATGGGATAGTTAGGATCACCACTTTATTTTAAGAATGTGAAATGTCAGAATACTAGTAGAGAGAATGATTTCTTTCAGCTTTTATTTCTTTCATCACATTCCCAGTGGGTCAGACGTTTACATACACTCAATTAGTATTTGGTAGCCTTGCCTTTAAATTGTTTTTAACTTAGGTCAAATGTTTCAGGTAGCCTTCCACAAGCTTCCCACAATAAGTTGGGTGAATTTTGGCCCATTCCTCCTGACAGAGCTGGTGTAACTGAGTTAGGTTAGTAGGCATCCTTGCTCGCACACGTTTTTTCAGTTCTGTCCACACATTTTCTATAGGATTGAGGTCAGGGCTTTGTGATGGCCACTCCAATACGTTGACTTTGTTGTCCTTAAGTCATTTTGCCACAACTTTGGAAGTATGCTTGGGGTTATTGTCCATTCGGAAGCCCATTTGCGACCAAGCTTTAACTTCCTGACTGATGTCTTGAAATGTTGCTTCAATATATCCACATAATCCTTCCTCATGGTGCCATCTATTTTGTGAAGTGCACCAGTTCCTCCTGCAGCAAAGCACCCCCACAAAATGATGCTGCCACCCCCATGCTTCACGGTTGGGATGGTATTCTTCGGCTTGCAAGCCTCCCCTTTTTTCCTCCAAACATAAAAATGGTCATTATGGCCAAACAGTTCTATTTTTGCTTCATCAGACCAGAGGACATTTCTCCAAAAAGTATGGTCTTTGTCCCAATGTGCAGTTGCAAACCGTAGTCTGGCTTTTTTATGGTGGTTTTGGAGCAGTGGCTTCTTCCTTGCTGAGCAGCCTTTCAGGTTATGTCGATATAGGACTCGTTTTACTGTGGATATAGACACTTTTGTACCTGTATCCTCCAGCATCTTCACAAGGTCCTTTGCTGTTGTTCTGGGATTGATTTGCACTTTTCGCACCAAAGAATGTTCATCTCTAGGAGACAGAACACGTCTCCTTCCTGAGCGGTATGACGGCTGCGTGGTCCCATGGTGTTTATACTTGTGTATTTGGAAATTGCTCCCAAGGATGAGCCAGACTTGTGGAGGTCCACAAATTTTTTCTGAGGTCTTGGCTGATTTCTTTTGATTTTCCCATGATGTCAAGCAAAGAGGTACTGAGTTTGAAGGTAGGCCTTGAAATACATCCTCAGGTACATCTCCAATTGGCTCAATTGTCTTCTGATGTCAATTAGTCTCTCCGATGCCTCTAAAGCCATGACATCATTTTCTGGAAGTTGTGGAGTGGTCTAAAAACGAGTTTTAATGACTACAACCTAAGTGTATGTAATCTTCCGACTTCAACTGCATATACATACACATAAACACTTTTTTTTTTACCGCAAACCCTACCACCCCTCCCCCAATTGGAGTAAACTAATTAACACTTGCAGTAGACTTCTTCTTTCAGTTTATACATACTATACACATTTTACAGACAGTCTATTTTACAACAGTTATATTTAGTTTGTTTTTAGTCCTGGCCTTCCTCAATTTCTGATGTCCATCCAGTTTGATTTCTATTTGTAACTGTGCTTTTTCACAAAGGTTTTGAACCTATGTACATCTTACAGACCCCGTATACAGACATTTGTTATCTTGTTGTTATTAGTCTTTTATTAGTCCCTTCAGCTTCATTCAACCCCTCCCATCTATCTCTCAACACCATCCATTTTGGATTTCTATTTGCCATGTATTTTTCAACTGTGCTGTGATGGTTCACAAAAGTCCTGAACATTTCTATTCTCATAGCTTCTACATACTGTAAATTAAAGATTTTTTTTTTTCTCTAAAATAATAATTATATTATTGAACGATTGACTATGTCTTTTCAAAACAATAATGATTAGTTGTTGCTCAGTGAGCAACTGTGTGGAATGGTTTCCAAAGAGGGCCACGTGGACTTTAACGTCCCTGGGAAAATCCTGGTTTCATGCTAAAATCTCAAGAAATAAAATCAAATCAAATGTTATTAGATTTGATTTCTTGTTCACACACCTGCAATCATTGTCATATAGCTGAGACCAATTATGCTAACATGATACAACATGCAGTACAGTACGTTATATTACATTTATTAATCAGTAGGTACATTTGTTGTCACACTTAAAAAGGGATACATTAAAGGGATCGTGTGAGACTTTGCGAATTAACAACCTTTTCTACTTACCCAGAGTCAAATGAACTGATGGATGAAAAGTTTATGTCTATGGTAGTTGAACTAGCGTTAGTTCTATGACTGGAAGTCTACTGGAACAGCTAGCATGCGGGATTAGTCAGAGTTAATTTTGATTTGAGTTCATCTGACTCCGAGTAAGTAGAAAAAGGGCTTAAAATCACTTAAATAGGTTTGTGAATTATTTTATTCAATGGTTTATGTATAGTAGAAAACAATATATTTAATGGTTTGTAGTATATAGTAGCATGACTCAATGATACACATCATGCTCATGAACCTAATACCCCTTACGCTGTGCCCCAATACCAAAATATTGAAATAATGTAGCACACTCAAATGTTACGGATTACTAATCACTTTTATTTGGTCAATATGAGATGTCTAACACATATCAGTGATACGCCTCATGCTCATGAACCTCATGCCACTCATGCCCATCTCTCTGAAGCTCCTGTACTCTCCAGGCCTCATGTACATCTGCCTGCCTCTGAAGTGGGGCTGCTCGTACATCAGCCAGTGGCCGTCCATCACGTTGCAGGACTGGCAGTCTGACATACGGTAACGCTCCTGGATGGAGTCACAGTCGTCCATCATCTCGTGCATCTGACCCCCGAAGTTCTCCCTCTCATAGATCCTCATCCTGAAGTTTCCACGGTGCTGTTAGGAGGAAAGAACATCATAGGGTTACTTTATTGATCAGTGAAATTATTAACAAACTAATTTTGTATGAGAATACCACCATCAAAACATACTTTATTTTCAAAGATTAATCTATGTTCAACCCACCATGGGGATCATGCGACAGGACCTGAAACCATCGCTCATTCCCATCATACTCTGGTAGTCAGAGTACTCTCCCCTCTTCATGAAGTACTGGTTTCCCATGTAGTTGGGGCGCTCGTACACCATGAAGCATCCACTCTGGACCCTGCAGGATTGGCACCTGCTCATGTAGGAGGAAATGTCGGGGCAGTCGGAGCTGCACTCATAAGAGCGGCCCTGGAAGTTTCTGTCCTCGTAGAAGGTGGCCTGAAAATAAAATAGAATCATCATTCTTGAAATTAAACAATTGTACAAAACAAACATTTTAGATACATTTGCGATGCTATTCAGTCACAATGGTAACCAGGTTATCGGGATAAGTATAACTATCATGTTGTAGTTTAGGGTGCTAGAGCATTACAGCCCTTTTGTAGAACAATCTATGAAAATTAAAGAATGGGTTGAAAAAAAAAACTTCCCCGTGCTTACCCTGCCCATGTTCATGCTGGTGTTGGACATGTTTGCTCACTGTACTGCTGGTTGCTGCCCCTGAACTGACTTCCTACCAGGTTTAACCCTTTCTTTTATACATGACCAAACCTAAAGAATCCCTAGCTCCATTGTTCAAACCCCTGACCCAGCACCATGCTATAGAAGCCTATTGAGGCCACTGAGGTGACGTCCACATTTCCAGGGACTGGATCCCTCAGGTCCTATTGTAACCATCGATGGCCACTAGATTATCACCAGTTGATCTCTCCTTAAACCATAAATATGTGCCAAAATCCCCTGCACAGCTTATTTCAATTGCAACCATTATTGACCACCAAATTACTGCTCCCTAAAGCTGATGTCAGTGTTAACATTTTAGTCCTGCTTGCTGTCAGAATCTTTGAAGACTGTTTGCCTCTGTATTTCCTGTGTTTGCTGCTGCCCACGATACTGGGTAAACCGTAAAGCTGATGTCAGTGTTAACATTTTAGTCCTGCTTGCTGTCAGAATCTTTGAAGACTGTTTGCCTCTGTATTTCCTGTGTTTGCTGCTGCCCACGATACTGGGTAAACCGTAAAGCTTGTGTCAGTGTTAACATTTTAGTCCTGCTTGCTGTCAGAATCGTTGAAGACTTTTTCGGCCTCTGCTCTACACACATACATTCAGTACAAGGAAGGTGTTCTTGTTTTGTACACGCAGTGAATATCTAAGTAAATAAACAGAGCTCTCTGCATCAACAGATCTCTCTGTTTCACTGTAGACAGGGTTCCTGGATGAAGATTGAATCCAATCCTCAACTATAAAGAATGGTGCTATGATAGCTAACGTTTGATACTGTAGCTATCTGATAGAAAATGTTACCAGACTAGCTAGCTAGAAAACAACTCTGTCTGACTTGTTATGAAGCACATTGACCACTGGAAATTAAACTACAAGGTGTGTATTTTGGTCATCTTTAAATTAGAACAGTTGGACAAACTGTTTGCCTCTGTATTTCCTGTGTTTGCTGCTGCCCACGATACTGGGTAAACCGTGAGGAAGCAGGTAGCCTAGTGGTTAAGAGTGTTGGGCCAGCAACAGAACGGTCAGAAATTCAAATCCCTGCTCTGACCAGGTGAAAAATCTGTCAATGTGCTCTTGAGCAATGCACTTAACCCCAATTGATCCTGTAAACTGCTCTGAATAAGAATTTCTGCTAAATTACATAAATGTAAAATCCATCTAATGCTATAAAGTGGCTCTGGGTACACCTTGTGACTCAGCAAACATTTGGTTCTGGCTCCTCCCACAGCTTCTCCGAGCTTCTCTCGGAGTTGTGATTGTTAGCTATGGAGTTGTGCAGTGAGTCCCTCGGAAGTCTAGTAAATCAGCTACATTTCTTCAGTGACTTGGCAGATTGTGTATGCTTGCTTATCCTTCCTCTTTAAAATAGCATAATTAAGTAGCTTGCTAGCAAACAAGCAAACACAAAGTCACCTTAATAACGTCAATGATGCATCGTCTGTAATTCTGAAGATATCTCAAAAAAGTATTCAAATAACAGTTCCCAGATATAAAATATAAGGCTTTTAGCACACTATGTTTACTATACATTTGAATATAGTTGTGTAAATATCAGATATCTCTTCACATATTACATTTCATGATATATTTAGTATGATATGTTACGTCCTGCATTTTTTTGGTGTTGCAAATTTCCTGTTATTTGTACAGTGCATTGGGAAGGTATTCAGACCCCTTGACTTTTTCCTCATTTTGTTACCTCACAGCCTTAATAAAAAAAAAACATACCCTCATCAATCTACACACAGTACCCCATAATGATGAAGCAAAAAACGTTTTTTAGAATTTTTTGCGTATTTAAAAAATAAATAAAAAACAGAAATATCACATTTACATTAGTATTCAGACCCTTTACTCCTACTTTGCTGAAGCACCTTTGGCAGTGATTACAGTCTCAAGTCTTCTTGGCACACCTGTATTTGGGGAGTTTCTCCCATTCTTCTCTGAAGATCCTCTCAAGCTCTGTCAGGTTGGATGGGGAGCGTTGCAGCAGAGCTATTTTCAGGTCTCTCCAGAGATTTTCAATCGGGTTCAAGTCAGGGCTTTGGGTGGATCACTCAAGGACATTCAGAGACTTGTCGCGAAGCCACTCCTGCATTGTCTTGTTTGTGTGCTCGTTGTCCTGTTGGAAGGTAAACCTTTGCCACAGTTTGAGGATAGCATCCCAACAGCATGATACTGCCACCACCATGCTTCACAGTAAAGTACTTCATTGTTACCCAGAAATGATTTGATATTGAGACAAAAACGTCTGCATTGGGTATTTTAAATCTATTTAATTAACATTCAATCTATTTAATTAAGTCATTCAATCTATTTAATTAACAAATTAATACATTACTGATGTATTTGATTTAGAAATACATAATACAATTGTAAGTTTTGTACAAATGCATTTAGTATCACAGTTATCAACTATAAAGGATAGTTAAGTAACAACTCAATTTTAATGATGTATTCACCGGTTACCCACTAGGCACACACTGGTTACCCACTAGGCACACACTGGTTACCCACTAGGCACACACTGGTTACCTACTAGGCACACACTGGTTACCCACTAGGCACACACTGGTTACCCACTAGGCACACACTGGTTACCCACTAGGCACACACTGGTTACCCACTAGGCACACCCTGGTTACCCACTAGGCACACACTGGTTACCTACTAGGCACACACTGGTTACCCACTAGGCACACACTGGTTACCCACTAGGCACACACTGGTTACCCACTAGGCACACACTGGTTACCCACTAGGCACACACTGGTTACCCACTAGGCACACACTGGTTACCCACTAGGCACACACTGGTTACCCACTAGGCACACACTGGTTACCCACTAGGTACACACTGGTTACCCACTAGGCACACACTGGTTACCCACTAGGCACACACTGGTTACCCACTAGGCACACACTGGTTACCCACTAGGTACACACTGGTTACCCACTAGGCACACACTGGTTACCCACTAGGCACACACTGGTTACCCACTAGGCACACACTGGTTACCCACTAGGCACACACTGGTTACCTACTAGGCACACACTGGTTACCCACTAGGCACACACTGGTTACCCACTAGGTACACACTGGTTACCCACTAGGCACACACTGGTTACCCACTAGGCACACACTGGTTGAATCAATGTTGTTTCCACGTCATTTCAATTAGTAGGAATGTCGGTCTATGTTACGTCACTTTGAACAAAATATATCTACCCATTGATTCTTGAAGAATATAACTTATAAATGCATCACGACCTTAGTTTAACTGTTGTGCCCCATCAGAATCCAAAATATGAGCTTGTTTGAATCCAGTGTTTATAAATATTATACATGTGAACAAATGCTGTATAGCCTCCAAACATGTTTAAAACAGTAATTATCGTATATTGGATGGTCAGTTCTTACATCCAGAGCTCTGTCTATGAATCTGAGAGTGATTACATTTCTCCAGGCACATCTTTCAGCTTTTTACCAAAACAGAGGTGGGGTGTGCTTTGTTATTGTTTCAACTGTAGATTTCCCATTTAAGCCAATATGTGTGATTTCTTTTAAATGTCTTAAATCGTGTGCAATCTTTTTTTTTTTTAAGTAATGCTCAATGTATGGAGAACCTTCCATTTCAAGGCTGTTACTAGCTACTCTCAAAAGTCTTTATGTTACTTTGTTTGAGAAACAGCCAATTGAGAAGCAGCCTTTCTAAAGACAGTGAGGGATCCAGTCCCTGGAAATGTGGCCTCAGTACGCCTCTATAGCATGGTGCTGGGTCAGGGGTTTGAACAATGGAGCTAGGGATTCTTTAGGTTTGGTCAGGTATAAAAGAAAGGGTTAAACCCGGTAGGAAGTCAGTTCAGGAGCAGAAACCAGCAGTACAGTGAGCAAACATGTCCAACACCAGCATGAACATGGGCAGGGTAAGCACGGGGAAGTTTATTTTTTTAACTTATTCTTTCATTTTCATAGATTGTTCAACAAAAAGGCTGTAATGCTCTAGCACCCTAAACTACAACATGATAGTTGTACTTATCCCGATAACCTGGTTACCATTGTGACTGAATAGAATCGCAAATGTATCTAAAATGTTTGTTTTGTACAATTGTTTAATTTCAAGAATGATGATTCTATTTTATTTTCAGGCCACCTTCTACGAGGACAGAAACTTCCAGGGCCGCTCTTATGAGTGCAGCTCCGACTGCCCCGACATTTCCTCCTACATGAGCAGGTGCCAATCCTGCAGGGTCCAGAGTGGATGCTTCATGGTGTACGAGCGCCCCAACTACATGGGAAACCAGTACTTCATGAAGAGGGGAGAGTACTCAGACTACCAGAGTATGATGGGAATGAGCGATGGTTTCAGGTCCTGCCGCATGATCCCCATGGTAGGTTGAGATATTTAATCTTAAACTAGAATAATCTTGTCATTGAATAGAAATCTCTCATATCACACAAGTTTATAAATAATTTATCTGAACAAGGAAACCTGTTCTTTCCTCCTAACAGCATCGTGGAAACTTCAGGATGAGGATCTATGAGAGGGAGAACTTCGGGGGTCAGATGCATGAGATGATGGACGACTGTGACTCCATCCAGGAGCGTTACCGTATGTCAGACTGCCAGTCCTGCAACGTGATGGACGGCCACTGGCTGATGTTTGAGCAGCCCCACTTCAGAGGCAGGCAGATGTACATGAGGCCTGGAGAGTACAGGAGCTTCAGAGATATGGGCATGGGAATGGGAGGCATGGGCGGCATGGGTGGCATGAGGTTCATGAGCATGAAGCGTATCATGGACAACATGTCTATGTAAATTCTTCAAATGTTGTATGAACATTGTTGATTAAATTTGTTCCAATTTTAGAACTGCTAAATTGTCTTCTGTTTGTGATGCTTTTAGTCAGAGCACTTCATGTTTGAGCGTTTCACTATTTCACTCCCCACATCTTTAACATTTCAAAGTTTCTGTGTAGATATGATTCTGCACAGTAGATTTAAAAAAAAACTTTATTTAATTAGGCAAGTCAGTTAAGAACAAATTCTTATTTACAATGACGGCCTACACCTGCCAAACCCGGACAACGCTGGGCCAATTGTGCGCCACCCTATGGGACTCACATTCAAGTCCGGATGCAATGCAGCCTGGAATCGAACCAGAGTGTCTGCAGTGACATCTCAAGCATTGAGATGTATTGCCTTAAACCGCTGCGCCACGTGGGAGCCTAATGTACTGTAGGCTAGATGTAAAATAATATCCAGTGATATCTCGGCTCTTTAATTTAGAACATATTACTCGATCCTGCCATGCTATTTTGCAGTGCACAATTTTAAGGATTTTCATATAAACAAACTTTCAAAATCAAGGTAACAGTTATCGAAAACAATACATATAGGGTGAGGGGAATGTGAGCCACAATGAATTAGCATTTGTTTCCTTATCTAATATCTACAAAAGTAAGTATAAAAGTAGAAGAAAATAAGTACTATGTAACAATGTGTACCTAAATGTGTACCTACATATGTACCTTACTGTGTACAGTACCTACATTTGTACCTAAATGTGTAGTGTACTGTACCTAAATTTGTGCTTTACATAAATGTTTACCTAAATGTGTACTGTACCTAAATGTGCACCTAAATGTGTACTGTACCTAAATGTGTACCTAAATGTGTACTGTACCTAAATGTGTTAAAAATTTAGAATTTCAAGAAGCGATAATTGAGAATTTCAATAAGCATTTTTCTACGGGTGACCATGCTTTCCACCTAGCTACCCCTAGCCCTGCAACCCCACAGCAACTTGCCCAAGCCTCCCCTATTTCTCCTTCACCCAAATTCAGATAGCTGATGTCCTGACAGAGTTGCAAAATCTGGACCCTACAAATCAGCCGGGCTAGACAACCTGGACCCTCTCTTTTTAAAATTAACCGCCGAAATTGTTGCAACCCCTATTACTAGCCTGTTCAACCTCTCTATCGTATTGTCTGAGATCCCCAAAGATTGGAAAGCTGCCGCGGTCGTCCCCCTCTTCAAAGAGGAGACACTCTAGACCCAAACTGCTACAGACCTATATCTATCCTACCATGCCTTTCTAAGGTCTTCGAAAGCCAAGTTAACAAACAGATCACCGACCATTTCGAATCCCAACGTACCTTCTCCGCTATGCAATCTGGTTTCCGAGCTGGTCATGGGTGCACCTCAACCACGCTCAAGGTCCTAAACGATATCATAACCGCCGTCGATAAGAGACAATAATGTGCAGCTGTATTCATCGACCTGGCCAAGGCTTTCGACGCTGTCAATCACCACATTCTTATCGGCAGACTCAACAGCTTTGGTTTCTCAAATGACTGCCTCGCCTGGTTCACCAACTACTTCTCAGACAGGTCAGTGTGTCAAATCGGAGGGCCTGTTGTCCGGACCTCTGGCAGTCTCTATGGGGGTGCCACATGGTTCAATCCTCGGGCCGACTTTCTTCTCTGTATACATCAATGATGTTGCTCTTGCTGCTGGTGACTCTCTGTTCCACCTCTATGCAGACGACACCATTCTGTATACTTCTGGTCCTTCTTTGGACACTCTGTTAACTAACCTCCAGACGAGCTTCAATGCCATACAACACTCCTTCCGTGGCCTCCAACGGCTCTTAAATGCAAGTAAAACTGAATGCATGCTTTTCAACCGATCGCTGCCCACACCTGCCCGCCCGTCCAGCATCATTACTCTGGACGGTTCTGACTACAACTACAAATACCTAGGTGTATGGTTAGACTGTAAACTCTCCTTCCAGACTCAGATTAAGCATCTCCAATCCAAAAAGTCTCTGCTAGGTAAAGCCCTGCCTTATCTCACTGTTCACCATAGCAGCACCCACCCGTAGCACGCGCCCCAGCAGGTATACTTCACTGGTCACCCCCAAATCAAAATTCCTCCTTCGGCCGCCTTTCCTTCCAGTTCCCTGCTGCCAATGACTGGAACGAACTGCAAAAATCTCTGAAGCTGGAGACTAATATCTCCCTCACTAGCTTTAAGCACCAGCTGTCAGAGCAGCTAACAGATCACTGCACCTGTACAAAGCCCACCTGTAATTAACTACGTCATCCCCATACTGTTATTTATTTGATTTATTTTGCTCCTTTGCACCCCAGTATCTCTACTTGTACACTCATCTTCTGCACATCTACCATTCCAGTGTTTAATTGCTATATTGTAATTATTTCGCCACTCTGGCCTATTTATTGCCTTTCTGCCGTTATCCTACCTCATTTGCACACACTGTATGTATACTTTTTCTATTGTATTATTGACTGTATGTTTGTTTATTCCATGTGTAACTCTGTGTTGTTGTTTGTGTTGCACTGCTTTGCTTTATCTTGGCCAGGTCGCAGTTGTAAATGAGAACTTGTTCTCAACTAGCCTACCTGGTTAAATAAATGTGAAATAAATAAAATAAAAATACAAGTGTACCTAAACGTGTACTGTACCTAAATGTGTAGTGTACCTAAACGTGTACTGTACCTAAATGTGTACTGTACCTAAGTGTGTACCTAAATTTGTTTTGTACCTTCATGTGTACCCAAATGTGTATTGTACCTAAATGTGTACCTAAATGTGTACTGTACCTAAATGTGTACCTAAATGTGTACTGTACCTAAATGTGTACCTAAATGTGTACCTAACTGTGTTTTGTACCTACATGTGGACCTAATGTGTACTGTACCTACTGTAAATGTGTATTGTACCTAAATGTAGACCTAAATGTGTATTGTACCTAAATGTGTACCTAATGTGTACTGTACCTACTGTACCTAAATGTGTACCTAACTGTGTTTTGTACCTACATGTGGACCTAATGTGTACTGTACCTACTGTAAATGTGCATTGTACCTAAATGTAGACCTAAATGTGTATTGTACCTAAATGTGTACCTAATGTGTACTGTACCTACTGTACCTAAATGTGTACCTAACTGTGTATTGTACCTACATGTGGACCTAATGTGTACTGTACCTACTGTAAATGTGTATTGTACCTAAATGTAGACCTAAATGTGTATTGTACCTAAATGTGTACCTAATGTGTACTGTCCCTACTGTACCTAAATGTGTACCTAACTGTGTTTTGTACCTACATGTGGACCTAATGTGTACTGTACCTACTGTAAATGTGTATTGTACCTAAATGTAGACCTAAATGTGTATTGTACCTAAATGTGTACCTAATGTGTACTGTACCTACTGTACCTAAATGTGTAGCTAAATACATGCATTTTATATTTTATATTTTTCCTCTCTTTTTCAAAATGAAAGAAAAATTATAGAACATTTTCCTAATACAAAATAAAATACAACAATTAATTTGGAATTAATTTGGAAAATATTCTAGAATTTTTGTCTTACTTTGAACATGTGGAGTAGGTTGTGTACTTCAGTAGGACAAACATCCATATAATTATATTTTTGGATTACATTAGAAGGCTTTGCAAGGGATGTGTAGACTTTCACTAGGCACTGTAGCTACACATTGATACATAGCACTTACAACTTTTATACTTGTTTGCGATATGTGTAATTACACCTTGACTGGTTTCATAGATATACGATTTTGTAAACAAATGCAAATTAATTGTTGCTAATGTTCCTCTCACCCTATAATCATTGTTTTAGATAAGTCTGTTATTTTGATTTTGAAAGTTTCTTTGAAAATCCTTAAAATTGTGCATCGCAAAATAGCATGTAAAGATCTGAGATATCACTGGATATTATATTACATCCAGCATTCATCTATTGTACACATTCATGTCTACAGTACACATAAACTTTGAAATGTTAAAGATGTAGGGAGTGAAATAGTGAAGGCTTAAACATGGAGTGCTCTGAGTGTAATAATCACAAAAGAAGACAATTTAGCAGTTATAGAATTTGAAAACTATTTAATCAACAATTTTCATACATTTGAGGAATTTACATAGACATGTTGTCCATGATACGCCTCATGCTCATGAACCTCATTCCACTCATACCCATATCCCTGAAGCTCCTGTACTCTCCAGGCCTCAAGTACATCTGCCTGCCTCTGTAGTGGGGCTGCTCGTACATCAGCCAGTGGCCGTCCATCACGTTGCAGGACTGGCAGTCTGACATACGGTAACGCTCCTGGATGGAGTCACAGTCGTCCATCATCTCGTGCATCTGACCTCCGAAGTTCTCCCTCTCATAGATCCTCATCCTGAAGTTCCCTCGGTGCTGTTAGGAGGAAAAAACAGGTTAAATTGACAAGATAAATTATATGTTAAACTTGTGTAATAGGAGAGTTTTATTTTCAATAACAAGATTAGTCTATTTTAAGATGACATATTTTCAACCAACCATGGGGATCATGCGGCTGGACCTGATGCAGTCATTCATTCCCATCATACTCTGGTAGTCAGAGTACTCTCCCCTCTTCATGAAGTACTGGTTTCCCATGAAGTTGGGGCGATCGTACACCATGAAGTTGCCGCTCTCCACCCTGCAGGAGTGGCACCTGCTCAGGTAGGAGGACATGTCGGGACAGTCCTGGCTGGTCTCATAGGATCGACCCTGGAAGTTCTTGTCCTCGTAGAAGATGATCTGAAAACACAACAATAAAATACATGGAAATATTATTATCAAATAAATATTTTCAAAGATATTGCAATTATGATTTCCTTAACCAGCCATTTAGTCAAGCATTAAACATACAACTTAAAATTATAGGATGAAACACTCTGCCTACCTTGCCCATCATGGTTGCGGTTGTTTCTTTGAGCTGTGCTGCTGCTTCACTGGTGTCCTGCCTGTTTTAACACTTACTTTTATACCTGACCTAACCCAAAGAATCTGTGTGTCCCATTGTGTAAACCCCTGACCCAGCAACACAGTATAGAGGCCTGTAGAGTGCTGAAGTGCTTTCCCTACATTTCCATGTGACTGGGTCCCTAGAAGACTTTAGAATGGGTTTTTCCATTTAGAAGTCAATACAACTGAGCTTTTCAAAGCAGTATACAATGGTCTGTTTTACACATTTCAAAACACACCAGGTATTTAGTGAAACATGTTCAGTAAAAGTGTTCTTTTGCTTGAGTTAATTTTTGATGCTATAGCCGTGACATAATCCATAAATCTATACCAACAGCTTTCATTTTGGTTTCACATGCCAGTTAACTACTGTGTATAGATGCAAACAAATGAGTTAAGAAAATAGATAACAATCACATAGTTTGATGGATATGATATTAATAGATACATATTACAGTGTTGTTAAATAGTCACTCTTAAAGAAAATGAAATTGCCAGAACATTTATAATTGATTATAAATGTATTAATTATATATTTCCCTCATTCAATCATAAAAGTGTACCTATAATCTTCCCTATAGTTCACTGCCTCATCTTCTCTGTATTTGAGGTGTAAGATAGCTTGAATTCCCCATATTTATCACTGCAGTGTTCATATGAATTCTAACATGGTATTTGCTATTCAGCAGACACTTCTGTCCAAAGCGACTTGCATCAGTGAAAGAATGCATTTTCACATGGGTGACCCCAGGAGCAGTTGAACCCACGACCCGGACGTTGCTAGGGACATGCTCCTACCAAATGAGTCACACAGGACCACTATACATCATTTCCTGGGGCAGAATGATAACTTGAATTATGCTTGCATACCTCAATCTATAACTCAAAACTCCAATTCAGTGTATGACTTTAGTGAAAGTCTAAGCTAAGGCATTAAATTAGGATTAAGCCCTCGTAGAACACTGTAACATATTCTGTAGTCTTGGAAACCCTGCTTTAGCATGTTTTATTCTGGCCTTTGGTTTTTGTTATTGCCTAATCATTATACTATATTTGCTTCAACCTCTAAAAGTCTAAGCCGTTGGGAGGGATTTTACTAAGATAACATATGGAAGTGTTTTAAGCTGGATGGATCATTTAGCTATTTGATTTAGAATTTTAGGACCCCTTTAGGTACACATTTGGCCTTTACTACTATAGTCCATAGAAGCGCATTGAATAACACATTCATAAATAGAAAAAAAAGAGTCAAAAAATAAATGATAAGGAACACGTTTTTGAAGTGGTTGTCCTATATCTAAGAGATATAAGAAAGCTCAGGAAATATGAACACTTTTTTTAATAAGGAACACGTTTCTGAAGTGGTTGTCCTATATCTAAGAGATATAAGAAAGCTCAGGAAATATGAACGTTTTTTTGTCTGATTTGAGGATTAATAATGGTATATTTTGTTGAAGTTGAAGCTACTGTACATAACCGCTCCGTTGTTGGCAACTTAACATTTTTCTTTGCATCAGCTATTTGAACCACTGTTCTTAACATAAAGGCAGCAGGGTAACTTTGAAATATAGATACGTAATACCCTGCTTTGGTAAAATGCTATCAAAAGTTATGTCAAATCAGGAAATCAAGTTGAGATTGGAAAAAAATGAATAATAGACAACATACCATTTTATATAAGTCTGGTAACTAATCTTTTAAAGTTGAAACGGTTCATATTTTTATGGTAAGATTGTTTGACATCTTATCAGCCACTAACAACTAATAACAGAGATTTTCACTTTATGAACTCCCCCTTCCACGTACCCCCTCCCAATTTCAACACTGCTGGTGTAACCGCGGAGAGTTTAACACAAAACATGCAAATGGTTGGTAACTGATGTTCTGAACAAAATAAGGCAACTGTTAAAATCTTCAGGACCTATTACATGTCTAATTATTTGCCTTCATTAAAGGTCCAATGCAGCCATTTTTATCTCAATATCAAATCATTTCTAGGTAACAATTAAGTAACTTAATGTGATTGTTTTCAATTAAAACGGTCAAAAAGAAACAAACATAGCATCTTAGCAAGAGCAATAACTGCAATTTGTGTGACTTATAGATCTTTAATTTTGATTGAAAGCAAGTCTAAGAAGCGGTAGATCTGTTCTATATGTGCTATTTCTATGCTTCCCATTCTTAAGTTTCGTTTTTGCGTACACCATGTACACCAGCATTCAAACAGCTGAAAATCCAATTATTTTGGATATAGAAAATATATTTCACAGCGGTTTAGATTGAATAATGATTTTCAACACTGTCAAAAAAAAATGAAATTAGGCAAAATATTAGAATTTTTGCAACCAGGAAATTGCATGCGATTTCTGCATATTGCACCTTTAAGGTAGTCCTTGTGCCTTCCTATAGTACTCGACAATCCATTTATTCATGTTACGTAGAGTCGGCCAGAAGGCTATACTGGAAAACCTAACCTCTATCAAAATAAAAAGATGCCGGAGACGCAAAAGTTCTTCTGCGCAAGGGCGTTTATTTACAAAGTGATTCCGGAACAAAAACAACAGTAGTGCCATCAAACATATATATTATATATTACCTTATGGGCCAGCTAAAAAAACAATGCTACCCCATCCACAGCTCAATCCAAAATGCCTCTCCATGAACTGAAAAAGAGGCTCATTAATTAATTAAGCAATTACCTAAACAAACCTACATTTCCCATTTAACTAAACAAACATACTAAAGTATATACATCGCAACATGTTTATGAAACAATATCACAACATAACATTTACAAAATGACATCACTACTGACAGTGTCTTTCTATATGCACATTTACATTAATGAGCCATTTGGGACGGGCACTACAAAGTCAGCCCAATTCCCTTTGCTCGGGTCCTTATCCAGCATACCCGGAAGCTACAGAGATAGAGAGAGAGAGATGAAAAGAACAAACAAACAAACAAACAAACAACGTGCTCATCCACAACATAGATAAGTATAATAAATATTGCTTATCTTAAATATGAACACTGACAAGTGTGAAATGCATGTACTAAGACAGAAGTTAATTTGTGTGTCGACCCACATTGTTAACTTATCTTATAACGGAGCAGGGAAGAGTGATGAATGTGTGCGTGCGTTAAAGAACCAAATGCTGCCCGCGGCCAGTGACGGACTTCTACGTCACAATTCACAAACTATTTTGATAAAAGTATTGTAAGCAACTATTTTATGGTGATGAAACTAGCTAGCTTGTAAAATTAATTTATGTTTTTAATTATACACCAATTGTTATAGATGTAATTATGTTGAAGTAAATCAAATTCAACTACATTTTTTCTGTAAATGTAGGTTAAGTAACCATGTCTCAGAAACTCTAATAAGTATTTTGAAGAAAAATGTTGTTCCTTTTCAAAAGCACAAAAATGCTCCTTTTTCACTCTTTATATTATTTTCTTATTATTTGTATGTATTTTATTTCTTGCTTTTTTGTATAACAATATATTATGTATTAGTATGTAGTAGATAGTTATGATTTTTTAAAAACATTTTATGTGGTATTTAAATTAAAGTAAATATACCATGTCACTGATAACAAATCACTCAAACTCAGATTTTGTTTTTTGTTTTTTATTTTTTTAACCTTTCATGAATCGTCCCACAGAGACCAAACAGAAATACATTTTTCATTAAACATTGGAGCATTTACATAGACATGTTGTCCATGATACGCCTCATGCTCATGCACCTCATGCCACTCGTGCCGCCCATGCCTCCCATTCCCATGCCCATATCCTTGAAACTCCTGTACTCTCCAGGCCTCATGTACATCTGCCTGCCTCTGAAGTGGGGCTGCTCGTACATCAGCCAGTGGCCGTCCATCACGTTGCAGGACTGGCAGTCGGACATACGGTAACGCTCCTGGATGGAGTCACAGTCGTCCATCATCTCGTGCATCTGACCTCCGAAGTTCTCCCTCTCGTAGATCCTCATCCTGTAGTTTCCACGGTGCTGTTAGGAGGAAAGAACATCATAGGGTTACTTTATTGATCAGTGAAATTATTAACAAACTCATTTTGTATGAGAATACCACCATCAAAACATACTTTATTTTCAAGAATAGATTTACCAACGTTCAACCTACCATGGGGATCATGCGACAGGACCTGATGCATTCCCTCATTCCCATCATACTCTGGTAGTCAGAGTACTCTCCCCTCCTCATGAAGTACTGGTTTCCCATGAAGTTGGGGCGATCGTACACCATGAAGTTGCCGCTCTCAACCCTGCAGGAGTGGCACCTGCTCAGGTGGGAGGTCAACTCAGGGCAGTCGGAGCTGGTCTCATAGGAACGACCCTGGAAGTTCTTGTCCTCGTAGAAGATGATCTGGGGATGACATAGGGTCTGTGAGTAATACTGTCATGAAGAGAGAAGCTACAATATATAATTAACTAAATCAACATTGAACTTTAATTACATTTACCCCAAAACTATGTCTGACATTCTGAAATTGTTGTAGATGTCAAACAGTCTATCACATATAGATAGAAGAGACAGAGGGAAAATGATGCTCCGGTTCATACCTTGCCCATCATGATGACGTTTGTTCTTCAGGACTGCACTGTGACTGCACTGAATTCCTGTCTGTTTTAGCCCTAACTTTTATACCTGTCCAACACCCAAAGAATCTGTGGCCTCTCATTGTGTAAAGTCCTGACTCAACAACACAGCACAGGGCCTACTGCTCAGTGTGGACTCAAAGGGTTATTATCTGTCTCTTTATGCTTTTCTGTTGCAGGTGCATCTGTGTCCATATTGTGTTCAACATATAAAGAGTAAAACAGAATTTTCTAAACATTCATGACAACGTATTATACATATAGTGTATAATTTTTAGTCTATATATGTAAAAACATGGTTGTTACATCAGGTATTATAGCAATATGGCGATTGAACTTGACATTCGTGTCTGTCTTTATTCATTATTGTAGAATACATTCTGAAACATATTCCTTAGAAATGTTATTAAATATTTAACACTTTGTCATTATTCTGGCCTAACCCTATCCCTAGCCCTAACCCTAGCCCTAGCCCAATCCCAAGTATGGCCACTATGTTCATTCCAAAACAAGAAGACAGATGGGTGTTCAACAATGGCCTGTGAGATACATTGAACATTGTTGTTGTTTCAAATTAAAAGAAGGGGGATAAAGATGGGCGGGGGTTACACCGGAACTAGTACACTATAAGTGGGGTGTATGGGGACATCATTAAGTGTGACACAAGATGCACCACGTATGAAATGCTATTGGTGAAGTAAACATTGGACATTTACACCAGCAGTAACGTTGTCAGACTCCCTTATTCGCGATTGCATTACAACAGCAACATGTCCATTCCATACACAGTCTAACTCTCTTGGATTACATACTAATGTTTATCTCCAATAAAGTCAAATCTCTTATTTTCACTCTCAAATGTCATCATGTGAACATTTGGGAAACGGAACAACTGTTAGTATTCTAGCTCCAGTTTAGGTTCAGTTTATGGTCAGGCATGCTAGTGACTGGATAAGGTTAGGGTTAGTTTAAAAGTTAGTTAACAAAAATATGACACTCACCGAGTCAAACAAAAACATGTCTGGTGTTTCAGTAACCTGTTGTCCAACTTCCCATATACTGTATCCACATGTTGACTTCTCTTTTGTAATACTTCAACATATACTGAGGAAACAAAACATTAGGAACACCTTCCTAACATTGAGTTGCACTCCCTTTTTCCCTCAGAACAGCCTCAATATGTTGTTACATGGACTCTACAAGGGGTCCAAAGTGTTCCACAGGGATGCTGGCCCATGTTGAATCCAATGCTTCCCACAGTTGTGTCAAGTTGGCTGGATGTCCTTTGGGTGGTAAAGCATGAAAATCCCAGCAGCATTGCAGTTCTTGACTGCAATCCATGTTTCAATTGTCTCAAGGCTTAAAAACCTGGTTATGGGATTTACAAGGATTTACCACCCAAAACCAGTCCTTTTCCCGGGATAAATAACTGTGAGAAACCAGTAAATTATAAACATTATTTATGCGAACAGCATGGCGTGAAATGGAACAGTTAAATTACATGTGATCTCTAAATCTGTCTTCTCTAACGCCTCTGCATGAATCATCAACGCTCAGGGTGGGGACAGACAGGCCATCTCAGTATGGAGTTCAGTTCACTATGCATGTGTAGACCTATCATCTCGGTAACTTTTTGTTGTTGTTGTAGGCCTACATTTGCTGCAGCATAGCCTATGCTATAGTAATATAAAGACCTTATACTTGTCTAATTTACCCATCTCCATCTGGCATTCGGGGGTCACCTTGTTTTTGAATTATAAAGATGTTTTATGTTTTATTGCAGCTGCAGAGTTTTAGAACAGCCTATAACTGGAATATCTATCATTGCTTTAAATCAGTGCACGGCTGAGCTCTCTTTCACGGAAAAGCTAGAGTAGAATAGCTTCCTAGACATAATTTTTGTCTTACATTTCTGATATCAATAAAGAATTTGAACAGGGACGCAACCTTTTTTTTTGCTGAATGTTAAATACAGCAGCCAATAGAACTCACGGATATAGCAGTTATTTATTCAGACCCGTAACCATTCAATCTTCATGAAGAGAAGTGAAAGCCTTCTGCATCAAATTCTAGTCCTGTATTATTCAAGGTTGTCATTTGAATGATGAAGATAAGGACAATGAAACGTATTTCAATTAACTGTTGAAAGCGAGAAAGGAATGAAGCAACAACAGAGAGAGAAAGAGGAGCTAGGCTAATAACATTTGGGGAAATATTATGAAAGGTACAGTTGAAGTTGGAAGTTTACATACACTTAGGTTGAAGTCATTAAAACTCGTTTTTCAACCACTCACAAATTTCTTGTTAACAAACTATAGTTTTGACAAGTCGGTTAAGACTTCTACTTTGTGCATGGCACAAGTCATTTTCCAACAATTGTTCACAGACAGATTATTTCACTTATAATTCACTGTATCACAATTCCAGTAGGTCAGAAGTTTACATACACTAAGTTGACTGTGCCTTTAAACAGCTAGGAAAATTCCAGAAAATTATGTCATGGCTTTAGAAGCTTCTGATAGGCTAATTGACATAATTTCAAGTCAATTGGAGGTGTACCTGTGGATGTATTTCAAGGACTACCTTCAAACTCAGTGCCTCTTTGCTTGACATCACGGGAAAACCGAATAGAAATCAGCCATGACCTCAGAAAATAAATTGTAGACTTTCACAAGTCTGGTTCATCCTTGGGAGTAATTTCCAAACACCTGAAGGTACCACGTTCATCTGTGCAAACAATAGTACACAAGTATAAACACCATGGGACCACGCAGCCGTCATACCGCTCAGGAAGGAGACGCGTTCTGTCTCCTTGAGATGAATGTACTTTGGTGTGAAAAGTACAAATCAATCCCAGAACAACAGCAAAGGACCTTGTGAAGATGCTGGAGGAAACAGGTACAAAAGTACAAAAAAGACTACGGTTTGCAACTGCACGTGGGGACAAAGATTGTACTTTTTGAAGAAATGTCCTCTGGTTTGAGGAAACAAAAATAGAACTGTTTGGCCATAATGACCATTGTTATATTTGGAGGTAAAAGGGGGAGGGTTGCAAGCCGAAAAACACCATCCCATCCGTGAAGCCCGGGGGTGGATGCACCATGTTGTGGGGGTGCTTTGCTGCAGGAGGGACTGGTGCATTTCACAAAATAGATGGCATAATAAGTGAGGAGAATTGTGTGGATATATTGAAGCAACATCTCAAGACATGAGTCAGGAAGTTAAAGCTTGGTCGCAAATGGGTCTGGACAATGACCCCAAGCATACTTCCAAAGTTGTGGCAAAATGGCTTAAGGACAACAAAGTCAAGGTATTGGAGTGGCAATCACAAAGCCCTGACCTCAATCCTATAGAAAATGTGTGGGCAGAACTGAAAAAGTGTGTGTGAGCAAGGAGGCCTACAAACATGACTCAGTTACACCAGCTCTGTCAGGATGAATGGGCCAAAATTCACCCAACTTATTGTGGGAAGCTTGTGGAAGGCTACTTGAAACGTTTGACCCAGGTTTAACAATTTAAAGGCAAAGCTACCAAATACTAATTGAGTGCATGTAAACGTCTGACCCACTGGGAATGTAATGAAATAAATAAAAGCTGAAATGAATCACTCTCTACTATTATTCTAACATTTCACATTCTTAAAATAAAGTGGTGATCTTAACTGACCTAAGACAGGGAATTTTTCCTAGGATTAAATGTCAGGAATTGTGAAAAACTGAGTTTAAATGTAGTTGGCTAAGGTGTATGTAAACTTCCAACTTCAACTGTATATATGCGTCAGCCTGCTAATTTTACAAATAAGCCCTATTATACACTGCTCAAAAAAATAAAGGGAACACTTAAACAACACAATGTAACTCCAAGTCAATCACACTTCTGTGAAATCAAACTGTCCACTTAGGAAGCAACACTCATTGACAATAGATTTCACATGTTGCTGTGCAAATGGAATAGACAACAGGTGGAAATTATTGGCAATTAGCAAGACACCCCCAATAAAGGAGTGGTTCTGCAGGTGGTGACCATAGACCACTTCTCAGTTCCTATGCTTCCTGGCTGATGTTTTGGTCACTTTTGAATGCTGGCGGTGCTTTCACTCTAGTGGTAGCATGAGACGGAGTCTACAACCCAGACAAGTGGCTCAGGTAGTGCAGCTTATCCAGGATGGCACATCAATGCGAGCTGTGGCAAGAAGGTTTGCTGTGTCTGTCAGCGTAGTGTTCAGAGCATGGAGGCGCTACCAGGAGACAGGCCAGTACATCAGGAGACGTGGAGGAGGCCATAGGAGGGCAACAACCCAGCAGCAGGACCGCTACCTCCGCCTTTGTGCAAGGAGGAGCAGGAGGAGCACTGCCAGAGCCCTGCAAAATGACCCCCAGCAGGCCTCAAATGTGCATGTGTCTGCTCAAATGGTCCGAAACAGACTCCATGAGGGGGGTATGAGGGCCCGACGTCCACAGGTGGGGGTTGTGCTTACAGCCCAACACCGTGCAGGATGTTTGGCATTTGCCAGAGAACACCAAGATTGGAAAATTCGCCACTGGGGCTCTGTGCTCTTCACAGATGAAAGCAGGTTCACACTGAGCACATGTGACAGAAGTGACAGAGTCTGGAGATTCTGTAGAGAACATTCTGCTACCTGCAACATCCTCCAGCATGACCGGTTTGGCGGTGGGTCAGTCATGGTGTGGGGTGGCATGTCTTTGGGGGGCTGCACAGCCCTCCATGTGCTCACCAGAGGTAGCCTGACTGCCATTAGGTACCGAGATGAGATCCTCAGACCCCTTGTGAGACCATATGCTGGTGTGGTTGGCCCTGGGTTCCTCCTAATGCAAGACAATGCTAGACCTCATGTGGCTGGAGTGTGTCAGCAGTTCCTGCAAGAGGAAGGCATTGATGCTATGGACTGGCCCGCCCGTTCCCCAGACCTGAATCCAATTGAGCACATCTGTGACATCATGTCTCGCTCCATCAATCCAACGCCACGTTGCACCACAGACTGTCCAGGAGTTGGCGGATGCTTTTGTCCAGGTCTGGGAGGAGATCCCTCAGGAGACCGACCATCCGCCACCTCATCAGGAGCATGCCCAGGCATTGTAGGGAGGTCATACAGGCACGTGGAGGCCACACACACTACTGAGCCTCATTTTGACTTGTTTTAAGGACATTACATCAAAGTTGGATCAGCCAGTAGTGTGGTTTTCCACTTTCATTTTGAGTGTGACTCCAAATCCAGACCTCCATGGGTTGATAAATTTGATTTCCATTCATAATTTTAGAGTGATTTTGTTATCAGCATGTGAAAGTATTTAATAAGAATATTTCATTCATTCAGATCTAGGATGTGTTATTTTAGTGTTCCCTTTATTTTTTTGAGCAGTGTATTTCAGAATTAAAATCAAATTCGCTAGCCAATACTTGTACATTCATAGGTAACATGTGCTGCATCAGTATTGCATTTTCTCTTCTTCTTTATCATCGTTTGAATGATGTGCCTAATTCCAGTCCAGAAAATACAGTATAATACAATACAGTACAGTAATACAGTTGATACTCAAAATGTTTAGCCTACTGAAGCTTGTTTGATTTATTTACCCAAGATAACATATATAGCTTGCTACATCTATTGGCTTTTATGTTTTTCAGTCGTGCGTAATGTGCCTATATCACATATGTATTGGATAACGGCACAATCATTTGGGCTTCTTTGGGCTTGGGCTCATTAAATGTTGTTAGTAAGGCTCATAATAATGTATTTAATATATGGCACATCAGGTTCAGATAGCATCAGATTTTAAAGTTCATGCTGATCAAAGCTCTAATCAAATCTAGACATTTATATGCTTTATAAAGCTTTAGAATTACATTTCTGGTTTTGGCGGGAAATACTGGGTTACCTGGGAGAAAAAGGGATTTATTCTCGGGATGGAACCCTAACCAGAACATCTCTCAAACCTAGAGTACAATCCGTTAAAAAAATAAATATGAATTGTACATCTCAAGTGTGCGAGATCTGGTTGAAAGGGAAGTCTTAATGCAGTATCTATTGATGTAAGGCTTCTACATGAAGTCTACACTATTTGACAAGTACAATACTGAACACGTGTTGTGAAGGGAATAAAAGAGCAAAAGTCTTACAACAGATAAAAGCATATATTTATTAGGATTAGGTGGAGTTTGATGGGGGTTTAACAGGAGTCCATGATACGTCTGATGGAGCCGATTCTCATGTCCACGGGGCCCAAGCCCATATCCCTCAGGCTCCTGTATTCTCCAGGCCTCAGGTAGATCATTCTGCCTCTGAAGTGGGGCTGCTCGTACATCAGCCAGTGGCCGTCCATCACGTTGCAGGACTGGCAGTCTGACATACGGTAACGCTCCTGGATGGAGTCACAGTCGTCCATCATCTCATGCATCTGACCTCCGAAGTTCTCCTTCTCGTAGATCCTCATCATGAAGTTTCCTTTGTGCTGTTTTGGGGAATTTGATTGGAATTTCTTATCCATGTGTGGTAAATGAAATAAACAACACACTGAATTGAACCATGACACGTTAGCTCTTCTTACCATGGGGATCAAACGGCTGGACCTGATGCAGTCGCTCTGGCTCATGCCCATCAGGCGCTGGTTGTCGGGGTACTCTCCTCTTCTGACCAGCATCTGGTGTCCCATGAAGTTGGGGCGCTCGTAGACCATAAAGCAGCCGCTCTCAACCCTGCAGGAGTTGCACCTGCTCAGGTGGGATGTCAGCTCAGGGCAATCATTGCTGGCCTCATAGGAACGACCCTGGAAGTTCTTGTCCTCGTAGAAGATGATCTAGGAAGTTAGTTTTTTTTATAAAGTTATTAAAATATGATCACATACATAAATGTGAACTCGATCTAGGTGTGTTCACTCACATGTCTGTATTTTAGAATTTACATGATTTTTACTTAATAACGTATTGAATTGTTTGTGTCAGCGTCTTTGACCTACCCATGGAAGTCCACAATATATATAGTTATCCTACCTTGCCCATGATTTCTCCTATCACTGACAACACTGGTACTTTGCTCACTCATCCTCCCCTGTCACTTTTATACTCAACTTGATTGCTAAATGATCTATGGTCCATTGTTTTTAATGCCTAACTCAGCAACACAGCATAGCGTGCTGTAAAGTTTGTTAAATCAGTCTGTAAATGGTTATTATTCCAGATTGTGTGCATCTGGGGCAGTGCCAACTGAAACCCGCTGCTATGGGGAACAGCTGCATGGGGGCAGCGAATGTATCGACTGTTCTGTCTTTTTTTTGTTTTTACCTTTATTTATACAGGTTAGTCAATTAAGAACAAATAAATTACACTATATATATATATATATATATATATATATATCTATATACACATCAATTACACTATACACATCTATACACACATCAATTGCACTATACATATCTATATACATATCTATATACACATCAATACACGAAAAGCAAAACACACTCATATGAAACAAACACATTCTTCAAGGGGGAGTGAAGGGGAAGTATATGGACCCTGGGGATGGTATCAGAAATCATTTAAAGATTAAATAGGTGTTTAAGATGCTGCGATCAGAGGAGCAGAAAGCTGGAGCAAGGAAGGATCAAGCAAATCAGCCCCAGTCTATTTTTTTTTACTACAACTTTGAGCAAGCCGTCTAGCACATCGCAAGTAGAACATTGCTGAAAAGAGAACAAAGATTCAAATCTGAGGGATTGGGCTGGAGAAATGTAACCACTCCAAATCATAGACAGAGCTATGGATGCAAGAACGGAACATCCATGATATCAACATTATCGTTTTAACCATGTTTTGAAGCTATACAGTGTTTGTTTACATTCGCATTGTTTACAAACATTAGAGTAAAATAACCTTATGTTTTTAGTTCTGATGGGGTAAGACAACTAAGCTCATAGGGCATTTCTAAGTTATATTCTTCAAGCATCATGGAGTGTGTATCATTTATTTATAAGTACAAAAAATGGATGTAGCAACTGCAGATTGCCCCTTTAAGGCACTGACTTTGGTTAAGGTTGGGATCCAGTGGTGTAGTGCAGGGTCAACGCAAGTAAGTTTACCCAACAGTTTACCCAACAGTTTGGCAGAAAAATGAATTGAAAGTATAGGGAGTGTTGCTTTTTTCACCGTGACCAGGAAACAGAGTTTACCCACCTATTTTTTTTTTTTTTTTCTTCAACCTACTTTGTTGTAATGTTTCATCTAATTCTCATGTTTTTCAATAATTTTGTGTAAAAATAGTCATATCAAACCTCGGGAACTTCATTGTATTTTGCTTAAAATAAGTCAGAAAAGCACAACACAAAATAGAATCCAATGGAAATATTTGTAATTCCTTTGGTGCCAATAATGTCACTAGGGGAGGATGGGATACCAAGCAATCTTCATTAAATCCGTTCACAAAGTCTTCCCAACCCTGCTTATGTTGATGGTATTTGAGGAAATACAATAACTCTGTCTCTTGAACTGAATCATTTTTTAAATATTACATAATGCTTGCATTCAACACATTACTGTTGACTCCAAGTGATTTAGCTTAGACTAGGGAATATTGTACTTTAGTCCTAGGCCTGGGGGCACACACTTAATGTGTTGTGAAAAGTTTTACGAAATGTAATGCCATATTTGTAATTGTATATAACTGCCTTAATGTTGCTGGACCCCAGGAAGAGTAGTTGCTACCTTGGCAGGAACTAATTGGGATCCTTAATCAAAACAAATACAAATAGGAATGACTGCAATCCTTTTTAATTTGTTATTTAAGTGTGAAGTGTTCAATTTAGTACCAACAATGAAGTTATAATCACAATTGCGTGCACTTTCTGTGGCCAAAAATGGAAAACCTTAGCAACAGGTGTCATGAGATTGCAACCCCAGGTATCACAGAGTTATTTCCTGCAACGTAGCAAAAATAGGGGCAGACCAATACTCAGTGTCCCAGTGAAGCGGCTTTTTGCTTTGCTCAGTTGGCACAGTTGGCAGTGTGCCAACCTCCATCTCTACTTCTAGGTGATGTACGAATTGTTTAGAGTTAGGAATCATAGTTAACGTTCCATGATCATCAAAGCCATAGGCAAGACATTTACATGTTTAATTTACTACGGTATACTAACTCTTTAAAATATTATGCAAACACTACTAAAACCAATCATATTGAACCTGCTTTAGTTTACAGTAGATTACATGGTGATGACTCAGGAATTGAACACAATGTGGATACATATGCTGTGGGCATCTAACAAAGTATAAAAGGGCAAGGGTGGCACAAGCATTTACAGTCAAGTTTAAACAACCAACAGCCACCATGACCATGGGCAGGGTAGGTGGCATTTAAGCAAATGTTCATATCATTCTAACGAAATGACTGCTTTTGATGTGTGTCTGCACCTTAATTCTGCATAGGTGTTGTATAGCATTCTAAAAACTTTTCTGCAGATCATCTTCTACGAGGACAAGAACTTCCAGGGTCGTTCCTATGAGACCAGCCAGGACTGCCCCGACATGTCCTCCTACCTGAGCAGGTGCAACTCCTGCAGGGTTGAGAGCGGCTGCTTTATGGTCTACGAGCGCCCCAACTTCATGGGACACCAGATGCTGGTCAGAAGAGGAGAGTACCCCGACAACCAGCGCCTGATGGGCATGAGCCAGAGCGACTGCATCAGGTCCAGCCGTATGATCCCCATGGTACGGAAGAAATAGCATTTCTTCCTTTAAATTACAAACTACGCTTCTAAAACTGTCATACTTTGGAATTAATTAAATTAAATAAAAATCTCCACCAACAGCACAGAGGATCCTATAAAATGAAGATCTACGAGAAGGAGAACTTTGGAGGTCAGAGCATGGAGCTGATGGATGACTGTGACTCCATCCAGGATCGTTACCGCATGTCTGACTGCCAGTCTGCCCAGGTTATGGATGGCCACTGGCTGATGTTTGAGCAGCCCCACTTCAGAGGCAGGATGATGTACATGAGGCCTGGAGAGTACAGGAGCTTCAAGGATATGGGCATGGGGGCCAAGGGCATGAGGTTCATGAGCATGAGGCGTATCACCGACATATGCTAAATCATCTGATTGTCAATTGTTCAAATAAATGCAAAAACACTATGTACAGTATTTGTCTTACTTGATCATCACATACCTCCTCTTCATTCTGAAATATAACTTACATTGTATAATATATGATATGACATGGTATACAACATTTATTCTATCTGTGAAAATGAGAAAATACCTAAAAGCATCAATTAAGAGGGCCAAGCACCATTGCTATCAAATATATAGGATTGAAGAGGGCATCATAAAAAAGAGAACATATTGATAATAAAAGATAAAACTGTATACCTAAAGCACCATCAAATCACTGGCTGTAGCTTGTGCTGAAAATACTTTGTCTTTAATGTATCCTCTGATTGTATTGACAAGTAGATTAGTCTTTCATCTGCATAGCATTCATTGTTTACGGGTTATTTCAAAGGGATGGCATATATGGAGAGAATGGTAAGGTTCCAAGCACTGAACCTTGCAGAACACCAAATTCAACTTTCGGTGTTCCGCAAGGTTTAGTTTATGGACGCTTATTGTTCAATGTTTTATTTATGTATTTATCCGTTATTTTACCAGGTAAGTTGACTGAGAACACATTCTCATTTGCAGCAACAACCTGGGGAATAGTTACAGGGGAGAGGAGGGGGATTAATGAGCCAATTGTAAACTGGGGATTATTAGGTGACCATGATGGTTTGAGGGCCAGATTGGGAATTTAGCCAGGACACCAGGGTTAACACCCCTACTCTTACGATAAGTGCCATGGGATCTTTAATGACCTCAGAGAGTCAGGACACCCGTTTAACGTCCCAACCGAAAGACGGCACCCTACACAGGGCAGTGTCCCCAATCACTGCCCTGGGGCATTGGGATATTTTTTAGACCAGAGGAAAGAGTGCTTCCTACTGGCCCTCCAGCATCTGGTCTCCCATCCAGGAACTGACCAGGACCAACCCTGCTTAGCTTCAGAAGCAAGCCAGCAGTGGTATGCAGGGTGGTATGCTGCTAGCCTTGAAAACAAAACATATTTTGTACTAACTATTTTATAGTAGCTACAACATTTGCATTGGTATTTTTTCTACTCTAAAGAGCTGAGCTGCCAGAACATCTAATTTATCCATAAGTAATACAACTGTATTTGAAATAGTCTTTCATAACTTGTCATGCTATTTGGTCATTTTGTTTTGATCCAATGCTTATTCAAACAGTGATACATAATCTGAATGTGATTGAAATTGTATTTAAATGTTAATTGATAAGTCACGTCATTATGTTATATTTCACTTAAAATGTGATTTTAGATTTTATAGCACATCTGAAGCAACCCACATTTTTTTTAAATAAATAAATTGACTTGAAAAATATAATGCTGACAAAACATATAGATGAAGTATCTCAGTAAGGGAACTAAATACCCACGGTCTGTCTTGGGGAATCAACTACAGACAAGTGGACAAATCATTTTCGGTTGTATTTTGAGAGGAACAACCAAAGTCAGTCATTAAATTCTAAATAAATCAGAAAATACAACAAAAACCACAATAATTTACAATAAAGGTGGGGAGATACAAAAATGTTCTGAGATGGTATTTTATTGCATTTCCACTACGTGTTTCACAATTGAAAAGGGCTACAAATTAAAATATGTATTTACCTTTATTTAACTTGGCAAGTCAGTTAGGAACAAATTCTTATTTTCAATGGCGGCCTAGGAACAGTGGGTTAACTGCCTGTTCAGGGGCAGAACTATGGATTTGTACCTTGTCAGCTCGGGGGTTTGAACTTGCAACCGGTTACTAGTCCAACACTCTAACCACTAGGCTACCCTAACAGGATTCCATGATGCATCTCCCATCTCCCTGAGGTTTCTGTACTCTCCGGGCCTCATGTAAATCATCCTGCCTCTGAAGTGGGGCTGCTCGTACATCAGCCAGTGTCCCTCTATGACCTGGGTAGACTCGCAGTTGGCCATGCGGTAACAGTCCTGGAAGGACTCACAATCCTCCATCATCTCGTGCATCTGACCTCTGAAGTTCTCTTTCTCGTAGGCTCCCATCCTGAAGGATCCTCTGTGCTGTTGTGCAAAATAAATCATGCTCATAATCACCACTCCTTTACATCTGTAATTCCAATTAAAGTGTGCCAGGTAGCCTAGCGGTTAAGAGCGTTGGGCCAGTAACCAGAAAGTCACTGGTTTTGCATCCTAGCACCGACTAGGTGAAAAATCTGCCAATGTACACCTAGGCAAGGCACTTAAACCGAGTTGCTCTTAGTAAGTGTTGCTCTCTGCTAAAGTGTAGGGAACATTAAGTTTGTCATGGCTGTTAAATCCCGTTTGGAACCTAGATGAATTAAGACTTGTGGATTATAAAAGGTTTCATATTATTACCACATACCACATAGCGTTGATTTTAAATGTTCTGTCATATTCAACTGTATCTGTGTAGACGTCAATAGCTCCTTACAGCATCTATTGTAACATGAATTAGAGGCGTTTTGGAGATCGCGATTTCCCAGAAGAAAATCACATTAGTTTAGAAAACAACACAAGCAAGCCAAACCAATATACAGAGGAAATTACAGAATGTCAATTGTAAAGTTTTTTGTCTGATGTATTTTTCGCTACATGTCGGACCCCAGGAAGACTAGCTGTCGTCATTGGCATCGGCTAATGGGGAACCTAATAAATCACATCAAATCAAGCTGGTTTAAGCAGAAACACACAGATGATAAAATATCCCCAGAGATATTGTATTGAGTTATATGGATCACTGAGACTTTCTCCTACCTGAGGGATCATACGGCAGGAGAGGACCGAGTCACTCATTCCCATATGCATGTAGTCTGAGTACTCTTCCCTCCTCAGGAAGAACTGGTTTCCCATGAAGTTGGGGCGCTCGTACGCCATGAAGCAGCCGCTCTCCACCCTGCAGGACTGTCAGCGAGACATGTAGGAGGACATGTCAGGGCAGTCCTGGCTGGTCTCATAAGAGCGGCCCTGGAAGTTCCTGTCCTCGTAGAAATGATCTAAAAGAGACCACATATCAAACGTTCAATTCACTTTCTTAAGTTGTTTGCTGAAGTTCTGTGAAGTTTTGTTACTAATACACAGGATTTGTGACACTAAGCTGTTGCTTTCATCATGCCTGAAAAGACTGTCACCCTGCTATATGTATCATCATGCCTGAAAAGACTGTCACCCTGCTGTATGTATCATCATGCCTGAAAAGACTGTCACCCTGCTATATGTATCATCATGCCTGAAAAGACTGTCACCCTGCTATATGTATCATCATGCCTGAAAAGACTCAGTCACCCTGCTGTATGTATCATCATGCCTGAAAAGACTGTCACCCTGCTATATGTATCATCATGCCTGAAAAGACTGTCACCCTGCTGTATGTATCATCATGCCTGAAAAGACTGTCACCCTGCTATATGTATCATCATGCCTGAAAAGACTGTCACCCTGCTGTATGTATCATCATGCCTGAAAAGACTCAGTCACCCTGCTGTATGTATCATCATGCCTGAAAAGACTCAGTCACCCTGCTGTATGTATCATCATGCCTGAAAAGACTGTCACCCTGCTGTATGTATCATCATGCCTGAAAAGACTCAGTCACCCTGCTGTATGTATCATCATGCCTGAAAAGACTGTCACCCTGCTGTATGTATCATCATGCCTGAAAAGACTGTCACCCTGCTATATGTATCATCATGCCTGAAAAGACTGTCACCCTGCTGTATGTAATGATCTAATTAACCATCTTTGTTTATCTTGATCCCATTTCAAGCTGTCTGCTGTTCCTTTAGTTGGATCCCAGATGAATATGACTGTGTTGCGTTAGAGGACTGACAGGTTGACCCACATTTGGCTGATCTGAACATACCTTGCCCATGTTTGATGTTGTTTGTGGGTTTCTGTCCAACGACCTGGAGCTGCGAGGGGGCTTTTATACCGACAGCAATGGGGTTTTGTTATTCACATTGTCTGGAACCTGTTGAATAAGCAGGTCTGCAATCGTCATAAAAAAATGTTGTACTATCGTGACTTACCATAAAGAAGTGCCCATGGCACTAAGGACCAGCTGAAGACACACGGAGGAAGCAGGAATGTACAGAACAGAGACCATTTCTTACCATTTAGGAGTAAACCTTTTAGGAGTCTACCATTTAGGAGTCTATCGCTTATGACTCCAATTTTTAGGTGTCTACCGTTTAGGAGTCTACCATTTAGGAGTCTACCATTTAGGAGTAAACCTTTTAGGAGTCTACCATTTAGGAGTCTACCTTTTATTAGTCTACCGTCTGTAGTGCCATACAAAAACACAAAATGCTGTTTTTTATTATGATAATAATCAGCACACTTCAGGAAAGTGAGTTTAAACATTGAACTGCCAATATTATACTGAATCAATTGTTCTCTTTCTCAAGAGAAATACAAATGTCAGTCCCATTTCCCACAATAAGTCACCTAAATATGTGGGAACTGACATAATGCAAATGTCTTAACGAAAAATATTAGTTTGTTTTACTCCATTGTTTATGTTTGTGTTGTCATGTGAGTATTTGTAAACATTCAAACCTATCATTTCAATCTCATGGACAGTCAACCCTGGCATCCATAGCTCTGTGGTTACATTTACCCAGCCCCATCCCCCATACAATGTCAATGTTTGTGGCTTTAATCAAGGGCATGCTTCAAAATGCCAACAGTGGTTCAAAAAATTAAAGGTGCTCTATGCATAAACCGCTCCGCCATTTCCTGGTTGCCGAAATTCAAGTAGTTCGCTTAATTTCAGTTTATTTGACAAAACAAGCAAGTATAGTGTAGAGAATCATTGTACCAGCTAAACCGGGAAGCATAGAAATACTGCACATAGAACAGATCTACCGCTTCTTAGACTTGCTTTCAATTTGAATGACAGATCTACAGTATAACTAAAAGAGACAGTCCATGAGATCGGCATGACCGTTTTAAACATGTTGAAGCTATACATTGTTTGTTTAGAAATACTCAACGGACTAATACAGCCTTAGATTCAGAGTTAAAACACTGCTCAAAAAAATAAAGGGAACACTAAAATAACACATCCTAGATCTGAATGAATGAAATATTCTTATTAAATACTTTTTTCTTTACATAGTTGAATGTGCTGACAACAAAATCACACAAAAATTATCAATGGAAATTAAATTTATCAACCCATGGAGGTCTGGATTTGGAGTCACACTCAACCCAGCGCCAACCACACCAGCATATGGTCTCACAAGGGATCTGAGGATCTCATCTCGGTACCTAATGGCAGTCAGGCTACCTCTGGCGAGCACATGGAGGGCTGTGCGCCCCCCCAAAGAAATGCCACCCCACACCATGACTGACCCACCGCCAAACCGGTCATGCTGGAGGATGTTGCAGGCAGCAGAACGTTCTCCACGGCGTCTCCAGATTCTGTCACGTCTGTCACGTGCTCAGTGTGAACCTGCTTTCATCTGTGAAGATCTTGGTGTGGCAAATGCCAATCTTCTCTGGCAAATGCCAAACGTCCTGCACGGTGTTGGGCTGTAAGCACAACCCCCACCTGTGGACGTCGGGCCCTCATACCAACCTCATGGAGTCTGTTTCTGACCGTTTGAGCAGACACATGCACATTGGTGGCCTGCTGGAGGTCATTTTGCAGGGCTCTGGCAGTGCTCCTCCTGCTCCTCCTTGCACAAAGGCGGAGGTAGCGGTCCTGCTGCTGGGTTGTTGCCCTCCTATGGCCTCCTCCACGTCTCCTGATGTACTGGCCTGTCTCCTGTTAGCGCCTCCATGCTCTGAACACTACGCTGACAGACACAGCAAACCTTCTTGCCACAGCTCGCATTGATGTGCCATCCTGGATGAGCTGCACTACCTGAGCCACATGTGTGGGTTGTAGACTCCGTCTCGTGCTACCACTAGAGTGAAAGCACCGCCAGCATTCAAAAGTGACCAAAACATCAGCCAGGAAGCATAGGAACTGAGAAGTGGTCTGTGGTCACCACCTGCAGAACCACTCCTTTATTGGGGGTGTCTTGCTAATTGCCTATAATTTCCACCTGTTGTCCATTCCATTTGCACAACAGCATGTGAAATTTATTGTCAATCAGTTTTGCTTCCTAAGTGGACAGTTTGATTTCACAGAAGTGTGATTGACTTGGAGTTACATTGTGTTGTTTAAGTGTTCCCTTTATTTTTTTGAGCAGTGTATATCTAAATCACATTTTTCACATCGTTTTGTTATAGAACGGAGTCACAAAGACCCTATTTAGTCATCCAGGAACTCTCTACTCTGCACAGAGCTCACAGAGGAGTTCCTTTGTCATTCTTGAAATATGTCAATACTATTTCACAATCCGAGTGAGACATTCATTGAAAGATTGAAGAAACTAAGTCATAGTGGTCACACTTGCAACCTGAGAAAATATCCTTGCTTTGGTTCGGAGTTCATGCTGTGTCATCAAAAATTTCAGGCAGTTTTGTTAACAATCCATTGGCATGCTCATTCCTCTATATCTACTGTAAATTAAGAGCACAGCGAAAGTCACAAAAGGAACACATCAATTACTACTAAATGACTCGATAACTAATATTGGGATGAAAGTTCAGTCGTTAGAGTTGTAGCGACTTCATGCCGCGCCACTGACTAGGAAGGACACCTCCTTCTCCCAATCTACAGTCGACACCAAGATGGAGAAGGACAAACAACCTTCAAATAAGGAGACACCGCTTCATGGAGGAGGAAGATCACCATTCTTCTTCCATGGCTTCACCTCATCCAGAAAGACACCCAGTTGAGAGGGAACCATTCTTCCTCATCTTCCTCCTTTTCAAGATCAGATTACTGACAACCATCAAATGGCCACCATTTAATAACAAAGGAACTAACCCTGGAAAATTATAAAATAATGTGAAGGATGACTGACATTATTCATGTCCTTCAGAAACTGTCCCGGTCCCCACAGGGGACTCCCTCCTGGACGACCTCTGTAGCACACATAGAATTTGGGCTAAAGCATTGCTGCCTATCTTCTGTTTCACTAGTCCTTTGATATCGGCATCGCCAGGGTAGCCTAGTGGTTAGAGCGTTGGAACCGGAAGGTTGCGAGTTCAAACCCCCGAGCTGACAAGGTACAAATCTGTCATTCTGCCCCTGAACAGGCAGTTAACCCACTGTTCCCAGGCCGTCATTGAAAATAAGAATTTGTTCTTAACTGACTTGCCTGGTTAAATAAAGGTAAAAAAAATAAAAATATTGACTTAGTCTCGATCTCAGTGGACGAAGATCAAATATCAACCATAGATTATTGAACAGGGACAGTTTTCCTTTGTGAATGAAAGGAGCCATTCGGACCTCGACCTGAGATTACAACAGAATTTTCAAGTAAATTCAATATTGTCTTCTCATCCCGAAGATCCCTGATTGGTTTGAGCGTGTCATTCTTGCCTTGTTCCGTCATAGAATTATTTGAATAACTGCTTGCCTGATGCTTTTGGGCCATCTTTGGGCCCTTTTCCCCTTGAGATGCTGTGTCTGTTACAATATCATATATATATATTTTTTCAACCTTTATTTACCTAGGCAAGTCAGTTAAGAACAAATTCTTACTTTCAATGACGGCCTAGTAGCAGTGGGTTAACTGCCTTGGAGCAGTGGGTTAACATCAGATTTTTACCTTGTCAGCACATGGGTTCAATCTTGAAACTTTCAGTTACTAGCCCAACACTCTAACCACTAGGCTACCTGCCAAATCCTTCATTGATTATTCAACAATGAGACCAGACAGTTCGATGCTCAAGACAAAATTAAATCTCCACCCCCCCCAAAAAACGATTATAGATCACACAATGACTAGCCAATAGAAAACAAAAAAGGTTCCTTGATAGCAGACTGATTGAAAGCAATCCATATAACGCATTTAGGGGATAGGTTGGGAGACTTGGCCTTTATAACTTTCACATCACAGTTCTGGCAAATCTTTGATACAGAGCCATTACATTGGGACAAAGGGAAATCAAACTTGAACAAACCATTTTGATTATATACAAATCAGACAAATTTAGGTAACAAAGGCGTTTCCCTTGTCAGCACATTCTGGATTTGGATATAAACCTCGGCAGTGCTGCTGGTGAGTGGGAGGTGAACAATAACAATAAAAACATTTGGATATAAACCTCGGCAGTGCTGCTGGTGAGTGGGAGGTGAACAATAACAATAAAAAAAAAATGGGAAAGGTAAGAAGAGCCTTTGGATTATAGAATACACTTAAAACTTAACAAAAAAGTTCACATTAGATTTTTGTAACTTCTGTAACTTCAAGCAGCATTGTATGTATTGCAGTATTGCAGCTTCGCCAGAAGAGCAATCGTGACAGCCCCAGATTGGAAGACATACTGTATGAAACGTATGACTTGTATCTTACCAGGCTTTTCTCTTTCTCTCTCTCTCTTCCAGATCGTATTCTTTGAGGATAAGAATTTCCAAGGTCGTAGTTATGAGTGCAACAGCGACTGCCCAGACCTGCACTCCTACTTCAGCCGCTGTAACTCCATCAGGGTGGAGAGCGGCTGCTGGGTGCTGTACGAGCGCCCCAACTACGGAGGCTACCAGTACGTGCTGACCCCTGGAGAGTACCCTGACCACCAGCAGTGGATGGGCTTCAATGACAACATCAGGTCCTGTCGCTCTATTAAAAATGTAAGCCTTCCTACCAAACGTAGGCTACAAACTGTAAGCCTACTAACTTTATCGTTAAGTTTAAAGATGGCACTGATGGATCGGATGTGCGTCAGTAGATAGATGCTGACGACTTGATGCAAGAAGTTGATAATCTGCGCTGTTTCTTGTTTTGCTATATTTCCAGCATGTTTTGCTTTTTGACAGATCTTTAAATGTTCTACATTTTATATCAGAGAGACATCATAAACTTGTCATTCATATTACACTTGTATATTTAGGTTTTGGCAATTAGGATGTTAAAAAAAGTGTCTGACCAGATTTGGATGCAGGGTAGTGAATGGAATGCCCCAGGGTGCACCAACCAGGCAATGATCAGTCAAAAGCACACAGACAATAAGGAGATAAAAGGCTCATGTTTTGGCAGCAGTTTCCCTCACGTCCAGGCCCATGCACGTCAATTGTTGAAGGAAACCAGGACAACAGCCAAGAAACCCATTTAAAGAGGCATTCCAAAGGCCTAATATTGTTAAGAACATACAGAGTGATGGCAATTTAAATAATTAAAGTGATTACTTTTATATTAATAATTAGGGATACTGGCATGTATGTATTTTTGGTTGTATTTATTTTGCAGGTCTATGAAAATTCCTACAAGATCAGGTTCTATGACAGGCCAGATTTAGCTGGCCAGATGGCAGAGTGGAGCGAAGACTGCCCATCGGTCCACGAAGCCTTCAAGTTCTGTGAATTCCACTCTGCTGTAGTGATGGATGGTGCCTGGGTCTTCTATGAGCTGCCCAACTACAGGGGTCAGCAGTACTTCCTGGAGCACGGAGAGTACCGTAACTTCACAGACTGGGGCGCTACCTCCCCTGTCGTGGGCTCATTCCGCAGGATCACAGAGTTCTAGAACCTTAAGACCCCTAGTGTTTTAGTTCTAGAGCCCTACGACAACATCCTTTCCCATGAACCTCTCTGCCGTTCTTATGACACCCACCTCTGTGTGAGAGTGTTGCAGTCCAACAAATAAAACCCTGTCTAATCCGCACATATGCTGCCGTCTTCATTGCTCTGCCATGGGTATCAACACAGGGCACACATGTACGTTAACACCAGTAGATCTACTTACTCAGTTTTCTTTAGTATTCTTTGCTAGCATTTGATCAACTGTAGAACAGAATATAACAGAATATAATAATATAGAATAGTTTATTTCCCTCCAAGGAAAGAAGTATTTACACAATTCTGTAAAGGTTAACATTAAAAATGAACATACAACAGTCATAAAGTCATAATGAAAAGTTGGATGATAACAGAAGACTGTTTAAATTCAAGACACATTCCAATGAATCAGAATGTTACTGTACCACTCAAAGACCTAGAATACCACATCAGCACACAACACAGTTCAGTAGGAATTGGATTGAGAAGGAAAGTCTCTGAACAAAGGAATGTACAAGTAACTGCCAACATAAAGGAAACAACAACATGAAGTGTCTTAATAGGGTGTTGGGCCACCATGAACAAGAAAAGCTTTAATGCACCTTGGCATATATTCTACAAGTGTCTGTAACTCTGTTGGAGGAATGCAACACCATTTTTCCACAAGAAATTCAATAATTTGGTGTTTTGTTAATGGTGGTGAAAAATGCTGTCTCGGGAGCATCTCTACAATAAGTTGGGTTGAGATCTGGTGACTGAGATGGCCATGGCATATTGTTCACATCATTTTCATGCTCATCAAACCATTCAGTGACCAATCGTGCCCTGTGGATGGAGGCATTGTCATCCTATAGGGCCATAGCCATGGAAGCCAAGATACTTGCAAAAATAATGGCCTGACCAGCATTTTTATGCAGTTGAAGTGGGAAGTTTACATACACTTAGGTTGGAGTTATTAAAACTCGTTTTTCAACCACTCCACAAATTTCTTGTGAACAAACTATAGTTTTGGCAAGTCGGTTAGGACATCTACTTTGTGCATGACACAGATTTTTTCACTTATAATTCACTGTATCAGAAGTTTACATACACTTTGTTGCCTGTGCCTTTAAACAGCTTGGAAAATTCCAGAAAATTATGTCATGGCTTTAGAAGCTTCTGATAGGCTAATTGACATAATTTGAGTCAATTGGAGGTGTACCTGTGGATGTATTTCAAGAACTACCTTCAAACTCCATGCCTTTTTGCTTGACATCAGGGGGAAATCAAAAGAAATCAGCCAAGACCTCAGAAAATAAATTGTAGACTTCCACAAGTCTGGTTCATCCTTGGGAGCAATTTTCAAATTCCTGAAGGTACCACGTTCATCTGTACAAACAATAGTACCCAAGTATAAACACCATGGGACCACGCAGCCGTCATACCGCTCAGGAAGGAGACGCGTTCTGTCTCGTAGAGATGAATGTACTTTGGTGCGAAAAGTACAAATCAATCCCAGAACAACAGCAAAGGACCTTGTGAAGATGCTGGAGGAAACAGGTACAAAAGTATCCATATCCACAGTAAAATGAGTCCTATACCGACATAACCTGAAAGGTCACTCAGCAAGGAAGAAGCCACTGCTCCAAAACCGCCATAAAAAAGCCAGACTACGGTTTGCAACTGCACATGGGTACAAAGATCGTACTTTTTGGAGAAATGTCCTCTGGTCTGATGAAACAAAAATATAACTTTTTGGCCATAATGACCATCGTTATGTTTGAAGGATAAAGGGGAGGCTTGCAAGCCGAAGAACACCATTAGGAACACACCTTCATGAAAGCACCTGCTTTCAATATACTTTGTTTCCCTCATTTATTCAAGTGTTTCCATTATGTATCTGAACAAACACACACCACATCTAATATTCAAGTCAAGAAACACGGAATTTACAATACAACGTCATTTATGATGGATGCATACGTCCCTGTGACAGTTTACATGTTAAATGTGATGTACTTCAGTAAATATTACTGCTTTATCCAGGATCATATTCCAATGTTCTGACTGTGAAACAAGTTCACTTTGATCTAACTCCTGGATCTTATTTAAGCTGTGTTGATCCTGGATCGTCATTAAACTGTGTTGATCCTGGATCGTCATTAAGCTGTGTTGATCCTGGATCGTCATTAAGCTGTGTTGATCCTGGATCGTCATTAAGCTGTGTTGATCCTGGATCGTCATTAAACTGTGTTGATCCTGGATCGTCATTAAGCTGTGTTGATCCTGGATCGTCATTAAGCTGTGTTGATCCTGGATCGTCATTAAGCTGTGTTGATCCTGGATCTGTCTATAATAATTTTGTAAATCAGTGCAAATAAAATTAATAACTTAACCAATAGCTAAAGCTAGCTACAATCAGAATCATAGAACTGTATCGCCTTACTAAAGTTGTTAGAAATCTGTCTTGGTGTTGTGCTGGTGGGCTTTTCTGCAAGTTAAATACTTTAAACACAGTTGCTTTGGTTTGAAAACGGAGCTACAGTATATGGATGAAAAAATGCAAAGGGAGACAGCAGAAATCAATGCCCCCTTTTACCTCTACACAACATAAATGATGGTTTCATCAACTACAGCATGAATGCCAACAGTTGGCATACTGAGTAAAGAATGCATTAGCATTAACTATGTGAACTGCATAGAGAATCATATTTGGCCTCATTAGGATTTTACCTTTATGACTCTGTACGACTGGCCTAACTGTAAAGTTTTCTTAAAATGTTACATTTTTTTCACGTTTTAATAGTAATTTCAATGTAAATATAAAGGATTATCTAAATTAGGGGATACTGTCAGGGTTTTTTTCTGGTTCAAAATGGGGCTTATGTGGTGGGTGTGGCAGGGTGTGGCAGTGGGCTTGGCCATTAGCGTTGTCGCCAACCGAACGTTTTAGAGGCCCTCCTCTTGGCCGCATAGATAACATTTAGCTATTTTAAAGTTCTTATGCTGTCGGAGTGACTCAAACATTCTAACAAAATCAATGGGGGCCCATGCCCTGGAAAAAAAAATACTCCTGAATGGATCATTTGGGGAATTTTAAATTCTCTGTGACTGTCTAGTTTTTATAATTATAAGTTCTCAAAGATGATCGTATTAAAAAAATATATTGGTCTATTATCTTTTCTATATACTGTATAACTGTTTTTTGTTGTTTAAGTGTACACTGAAAACCTTTTACCATTCAGATTTTTTTTATACATACAGTATACTAACTTAGGCGACCCGTCCAATACTTTTCGATGCAGAAAATCCTGTACTTTAACAGAGCTTTTGTGGTGTGATGGGTAACGATGCTTCAAGGGTGGCTGTTATCGATGTGTGCAGAGGGTCTCTGGTTTGAGCCCAGGTAGGGCCGAGGAGAGGGACAGAAGCTAAACTGTTACACTATATTAAATGTTCTGCTTCTCATCTCCAGCGTTGGTTATTATATAAGACAGATATATAAAACATACCACGAAGTTGTACATTTACAAAAACTTACTTCTACTAGAAACACTTTACAAGTGTAAAAATGTATGATGAAGTGTCAAAATGTTTACCTGTAGTTTTAAACAAGTGAATTATTAGCTTATAAATCTTTAATAGACAGTTATATTGAACATTGATTGAAGTTGTACATTGTGCGACTGTCATTTAGATGCTTGCCCAATGCTGAACCTATACATGATCAGGTGTAAAGGCATTTAGTGTGATTAACTACAAGGACACTGATCAGAAATTATAATCCGTCTACTCTATATGAGTTAAGAGAACCCCAATGTTAGCCAACCCCGACTCGTTCTAAATGTTGTAGATGGAGGGTGGGGCATGGGTGTTGGAATCTTGAGGTGTACTGAACTGTAAGGGCATTCCAAGACTAAGATTATAATCCTTCTACTCTATATGAGTAACTCCATGTTGGTAGACTCATTCTACAGTAAATGTGGTGTGCTGTACAGTAGCCAAGATGTTGGGTGGGGCATGATGTCTGACGGAAATGTGCCTATCAGTTCCATTGCAAATGTTAAAGCTTACAGGACAGAGCCGTGTGGCCAGAAGCCAACTTCATGGAGGCCATCGCACTACCAGCCGCCCAGATTTTAATTAACAATAAATAAATAATAATAATTACATAAATAAATCATTTTCTGGAATCGGGCGTTGTATGATCGAAAGGTCAGCTGGTATACAATTGCCGGATAAACATTGTATAAAGTGGGTGCACTTTTAAAACATTTGCCACATCAGCTATTGTGCCGATAACAATGCTGAGGCTATTCAAATGACAATGATTCCCCTGGCATTGCATTTCAATGTCCCACATATATAAATATGGTCCACGCCAGTAGCGATACTGCTGTATATGATAGGGGGGGGGGGGGGGGGTATAAACATTCAGTTATCAAAAAAGTCAGAGATAAGCCCCAATCATGGACCGCATCGGAAAGGTAGGTCATTTAACTGTAATTTTCCTTTTGACACCACCTCTATATTCTTACCTAACTGGGTTGCAAAACTCCAGAAACTTTTCCATGTTCCCTGGTATTTCAGAAATCCTGGTTGGAGGATTCCCGGAATCAGGAAGGAATGAGCTGCTAGGGAATCCTCCAACTAGGAATCCTCCAACCAGGATTTCTGGATAATCTGGGAACTTTGTGAAAGTTTCAGAAAATATGCAACCATCTAATTTACCTTGCGTACTCTCACCCACTAGCCTGGTCAAGCAGATTGACCACTGTGCTCACGTTTAGTTTGTCTTGAAGTTAAACAAAATGTGAGCTATCGCAAGATCAGTTTCGTTTCTCAAGGCTACTCACCTAACTTCCCTTCTTCTCAATCCACAGATCATCTTCTATGAGGACAAAAACTTCCAGGGTCACCACTTTGAATGCAGTAGCGATTGCCCTGAGCTGAGCTCCCACTTAAGCCGCTGCAACTCCATCCGGGTGGAGAGTGGGAACTGGGTGCTGTACGAGAGGCCCAACTACCTGGGCTCTCAGTACATCCTGACCAGGGGGGAGTACCTTGACTACCAGAGCTGGATGGGCTACAATAACAACATCAGGTCCTGCCGCATCATCCGCAATCTAAGTCCCACCCAGGAGGCCAAGGGTTTGGCTTCAAGACTGGGGGCCATGCCGGGCAGCGTTGGTTTAGGTTAATGCCAATAGAGAATGTAATTCTATTTTTTTTTTTATCTCTTCCTACCTCTCTCTCAACCCTCCTCTCTCAATCACACACATGCGCACACACAGGTTGGCACACACAAACCTGCGTGTTACAACATGTGTCCTGTGCAGCTGAACGGCAGTCTTATGAGGAGACTGAGAAATACACAGAAATAGTAGATAAGATGAATGTTGCAGCAAAGCTAAGTTCACACAACTCAAAGACCTAGAAAACACAGTTTCTTTATGTTAGAGCTCTGGAGGATGCTTCTTGGAGAAAGAGTGTCAAGTGTCTTCCCCAAATAAAATCCAAAAATAACTGCCACCGCTCAGTAGCCACATCATGTGGAACCAAACGTTGCATATCTCCAGGTAGCATTTTCCCACAATAGCTCTACCCACTATCTCATCAATCATACTGTACAACCAAATGACCTGAATATGCTGTATTGCATTCAATCAAATCCAGTAACCAGGTATTGGAAAAAAACATAACATATGATTCATACTGTAGCCTAGTGTCACGTCCTGACCTTAGTTCCTTTTTTATGTCTCTATTTTTGGTTTGGTCAGGGCGTGAGTTGGGGTGGGCATTCTATGTTTTTGTTCTATGTTTTGTATTTCTGTGTTTGGCCTGGTATGGTTCCCAATCAGAGTCAGCTGTCTATCGTTGTCTCTGATTGAGAACCATACTCAGGTAGCCTGTTCCACCTGTGTTTGTGGGTAGTTGTTTTCTGTTTTGTGCGTCTTCACCTTACAGAACTGTTTCGTTTCGTTCGCTTTGTTGTTTTTTGGTTGCTGCAGTGTTCAGTTTATTTATTCATATTAACATGGACACTTACAACGCTGCGTTTTGGTCTGATCCTTCCTATTACTCATCCGAGGAGGACAAGTGGATTACTGATTACGTATATCCAAATGTGAAATCTAATCTAGATATGCAATGCCTTAAAACAGTTAAAAAGTTATGAGCATGGGTATATACATAGTCATGACTACATGGAACTCTATTCCACATCAAGTAACTGACGCAAGCAGTAAAATTAGATGTAAAAAACAGATAAAAAAAAACACCTTATGGAACAGCGGAGACTGACGCAACACAAACATTGGTACAGACACTTGCACACACACACACACACACACACACACACACACACGATAACATACGCACTATACATACACATGTATTTAGTACTGTAGATATGTGGTAGTGGTGGAATAGGGGCCTGAGGGCACACAGTGTGTTGTGAAATCTGTGAATGTGTTGTAATGTTTTAAAATTGTATAAACTGCCTTCATTTTGCCGGACCCCAAGAAGAGTAGCAGCTGCTTTGGCAGCAGCTAATGGGGATCCATAATAAATACAAATACCCTCTCTGTTCCCTCTTTGTATTCTAGACCTCTGGCATGTTCAGGATCTGAATCTACAAGCGTCCTGACTTTGCCGGTCAGACGATGGAGTTCAGCGAAGCCAAGCCTAACCTCCCCGAGCACTGGCGTCACCGCGAGGTGCACTGGGTGTTCTATGAGCACCCCAACTACCGCGGCCGCCAGCACCTGCTGGAGAGGGCAGAGTACCGCCGCTTCACCGAGTGGAACGCCATGCACCCTAAAGTGGGGTCCATCCGCCACGTTCAGAACTTTTAGAGTTGCCTCACTACATGCCTGTTAATAATCATAACTTATTTCACATTTATTAATAAAATTAAAACATTGTCTTCAAATGATAGATGAACCTCTGTCTTTCTTTTGGTATTCGTTTCGGTAGTCCATTGTCATAGTCACAAAAAACAGTTTTCAAGATATGTAAATTTAAAAATAAAGAAATCATTCACTTATGATGCAAAATGCATAATTCTTCTAAATCAAAGGGTATATTTTATTAATTAAAATTACTTTAATGGGTTAGAAAGGAGTCAATTCAATCAACTTCAGTCATGCAAAGATTGGATGCTGCAACCATCATGACTTATTGCAGTCAGACTAACAATACTTATTGCAGACTATAAACTCCTTGCAGATAATCAAAACTTATTGCAGACTATCAATACTTATTGCTCACTATCAAGACTTATCACAGGCCATCAAGACTTATTGCAGGCTGTCAAGACTTATCACAGGCCATCAAAACTTTTTACAGACCAGCAAGATTTATTGAGTACTATCAAGACTTATTGCAGAATCAGACTGGCAAAGCATTCCACTCTTCTCTTTGTTACTGATGTTCTACTCTCTCATTGAGCCAGCACCTACTGTACATTGACTCTCAGTCTGGTTATCAACTGGAAACTCTCTCTACCCCTCTACTGGAATAGTTCACCATATACTTTCATACCCGAATTTCAGTGGAAAATAAATAAATAGACTCTCTACTTCTGGTCAATACAGTTGTTTTCTGTCAATAACATGAAATGCTAAATACTTCAAAAAATTGGACTAAATATTTCAGATAGAGATCGGTTGTAACTAGGGAAACTATGAAATTTTGCAAAAACATATGTGGTAAAGGTATTAGGCCTATGTATTGTCTCTGTTTATAGGGCCCAGGTTGGAGGGTTGGAGATGCGTGTGTGTGATGCGTCAGGTCAGGGGGGCAGGCCTGTGTGTGCCCGCGGCGCATGATGTGGTATGCCAGGAGTCCAGCACCGTTGCCATAGAAAGTGGTCAATAGGCAGCATGCAGTTAAACCATCTAACAAAGAGGTCGGACCACTGTGCTGATGACTCATGGGATTTGCCAATAAGGGCCCAGCGCATGCCAGTCCCGCTTGGTGCTGATACTAGCAGGCACAGGGCTCTCTGAAACAACAACTTTTCAACAAAAAGGCCCTACGCCAGCACTTTTCCCCAGCGGGGTCACTGGCCTCCACCATACCCTTGTTAACCTAAACTGGCCTCTTCTAGCATGGACACCAACATGCGCAGAGGTTTAGAAAGACAAACAGATTATACATGGGGGTGCAGTTACACTGAGTTACACGGACAGCGACCCCTGCTGTTTGGTGTGGTGTGTCACATCTGGGTCATATAGTGATAGCATAATGTCCTCCATCCAGATAGGGGAGCCAGCCATGCTTGCCCGGGTCAACAACAGAGGAAATACGCTTGAATAACATTGCTAAATGGTTAGTGCAATGTAGAAACCTTGGGACATTCCTACCTTAAACCCCTACCCTTACCTTAACCATTACAAATGTCAACTTCAATGGTGGACATCCCAAGGATCTCGGATAGCTGGGACCATTTTTTATTTATTTTATCTTTATTTAACAAGGCATGTCAGTTAAGAACAAATTCTTATTTTCAATGATGGCCTAGGAACAGTGGGTTAACTGCCTTGTTTAGGGGCAGAACAACAAAGTTGTAACTTATTAGCTCAGGGATTTTAACTTGCAACCTTTCGGTTACTAGCCCAACACTCTAACCACTAGGCTACCCTGCCACACCCCATTGCCAAATACAGGGAATGTTTCAGGGTTTTCACTTTGGTAATGGATGAGAAGAACTTGCAGGAAGGTGTACACTCTTAGAAAAAAGGCGCTCTCAAGAATAAAAAAAAAAGATCATCATGGAACCAAAGGGGTTCCAGGTAGAGTGTACCAAGCCAAAGAGTGTACCAAGCCAAAGCCCTGTCACTAGGCCAACTCAGGGGTTAATTACCTGGTACCTGTGGGGTCTGCCACTGCATCTCATGCCAATAGAGAATCTCTCCATTGAAGACATCTGACACAACGTCCTAGCAGGCTGCCACCATAACATCACGGAGCTTTGCTTCTACCCAGGCCCAGGGAATGACAATAGACAGAGAAGGGCCAAACTACCAGGAGATACAGTAGAGACGTGCACCCAGTGGCAACCCGTCATTCAGGCAATACAGTACAGACATGCATGCACGCAGCGGCGACTCATTTTGAGCCCCAGCTGTTATAATAAACTCAGCAACAAAAAAACTTCCCTTTTTCAGGACCCTGTCTTTCAAAGATAATTCGTAAAAATCCAAATAACTTCACAGATCTTCATTGTAAAAGGTTTAACACTGTTTCCCATGCTTGTTCAATGAACAATAAACAATTAATGAACATGCACCTGTGGAACGGTCGTTAAGACACTAACAGCTTACAGACGGTAGGCAATTAAGGTCACAGTTATGAAAACTTAGGACACTAAAGAGACCTTTCTACTGACTCTGAAAAAAAAACAAAGAAAGACGCCCAGGGTCCCCTACTCATCTTCTTGAAAGTGCCTTAGGCATGCTGCAAGGAGGCATGAGGACTGCAGATGTGGCCAGGGCAATAAATTACAATGTCCGTACTGTGAGACGCCTAAGACAGTGCTACAGGGAGACAGGATGGTCAGCTGATCATCCTCGCAGTGGCAGACCACGTGTAACCACACCTGCACAGGATTGGTACATCCGAACATCACACCTGCAGGACAGGTACAGGATGGCAACAACAACAGCCCGAATCACACCAGGAACGCACAGTGTGTCCATCAGTGCTCAGACTGTATGCAATAGGCTGAGAGAGGCTGGACTGAGGGCTTGTAGGCCTGTTGTAGGCAGGTCCTCATCAGACAGGGCATAAACCCACCGTCACTTTTTTTTGCCAGACAGGTCTGGCTCTTCACTGACGGGTCACAGTTTTGTCTCACCAGTGTTGATGGTCAGATTCACGTTTGTTGTTGAAGAAATGAGCATTACACCAAGGCTTGTACTCTGGAGCGGGATCAGTGATCAGTCACAGTCTGGGGCAGTGTGTCACAGCATCATCAGAATGAGCTTGTTGTCATTGCAGGCAATCTTAACACTGTGCATTACACTGTGTTACTGTGCATTACACTGTGCATTACACTGTGCATTACACTGTGCATTACAGTACATTACCTCCCTTATGTGGTACCCTTCCTGCAGGCTCATCCTGGCATGACCCTCCAGCATGACAATGCCACCAGCCATACTGCTCGTTCTGTGCGTGATTTCCTGCAGGACAGGAATATCAGTGTATGGCCAACAACATGGCCAGCGAAGAGCCCAGATCTCAATCCCATTGAGCACATCTGGGACCTGTTGGATCGGAGGGTGAGGGCTAGGGTCATTCCCCCCAGAAATGAAATGTCCAGGAACTTGCAGGTTCCTTGGTGGAAGAGTGGGGTAACATCTTCAATTTTTTTTTATTTAACTAGGCAAGTCAGTTAAGAACAAATTATTTTTTTACAAGACAGCCTACACCTGCCAAACCTGGGCGACTCTGGGCCAATGGTGCACTTCCCTATGGGACTCCTAATCACAGCCGGGATTCGAACCAGGGTGTCTGTAGTGACACCTCTTGCAGTGTCTTAGAACGCCGTGCCACTTGGGATCTCACAGCAAGAACTGTAAAAATCTGGTGCAGTCCATGAGGAGGAGAAACACTGCAGTACTTAATGCAGCTGGTGGCCACACCAGATACTGACTGTTACTTTTGATTTTGACCCCCCCTTTGTTCAGGGACACATTATTCCATTTCTGTTAGTCACATGTCTCTGGAACTTGTTCAGTTTATGTCTCAGTTGTTGAATCTTGTTATGTTCATACAAATATTTACACATGTTAAGTTTGCTGAAAATAAACACATTTGACAGTGAGAGGACATTTCTTTTTTTTCTGAGTATATAATATGTACTGTATATATATTATTTTTCTCCAACTCAAATCAAAATGTATTGGTCACATTAACATATCCAGCAGATGTTATTGCGGGTGAAGCGAAATGCTTGTGTTCCTAGCTCCATCAGTGCAGTAGTATCTAACTAAATGCTTGTGTTCCTAGCTCCAACAGTGCAGTAGTAGCTAACTAAATGCTTGTGTTCCTAGCTCCAACAGTGCAGTAGTATCTAACTAAATGCTTGTGTTCCTAGCTCAAACAGTGCAGTAGTAGCTAACTAAATGCTTGTGTTCCTAGCTCCAACAGTGCAGTAGTATCTAACTAAATGCTTGTGTTCCTAGCTCCAACAGTGCAGTAGTATCTAACTAAATGCTTGTGTTCCTAGCTCCATCAGTGCAGTAGTATCTAACTAAATGCTTGTGTTCCTAGCTCCAACAGTGCAGTAGTATCTAACTAAATGCTTGTGTTCCTAGCTCCATCAGTGCAGTAGTATCTAACTAAATGCTTGTGTTCCTAGCTCCAACAGTGCAGTAGTAGCTAACTAAATGCTTGTGTTCCTAGCTCCAACAGTGCAGTAGTATCTAACTAAATGCTTGTGTTCCTAGCTCCAACAGTGCAGTAGTATCCAACAAAATGCTTGTGTTCCTAGCTCCAACAGTGCAGTAGTATCTAACTAAATGCTTGTGTTCCTAGCTCAAACAGTGCAGTAGTATCTAACTAAATGCTTGTGTTCCTAGCTCAAACAGTGCAGTAGTATCTAGCAATTCACAATAATAAACACAAATCTAAAAGTAAAAGAATGGAATTAAGACATGTATAAATATTAGGACAAGCAATGTCGGAGTGGCATTGACTAAAATACAGTAGAATAGAATACGGTATACACATATGAGATGAGTAAAGCAGTATGTAAACATTATTAAAAAGACTAGTGTTCCGTTATTAAAGTGACCTGTGATTCCATGTCTATGCATATAGGGCAGCAGCCTATAAGGTGCAGGGTTGAGTAACCGGGTGGTAGCCGGCGACTGATGGCTATTTAACAGTATAATGGCCTTGAGATATTAGCTGTTTTTCAGTTTCTCGATCCCAGCTTTAATGCACTTGTACTGACCTCGCCTTCTGGGTGGTAGCAGGGTGAACAGCCCGTGGATCGGATGGTTGATGTCCTTGATGATCTTTTTGGCCTTCCTGTGACATGCCTGTTTTGCATGTTATTTTGGCATTAATACGTGTCACATAAGAGTTTCCAAACAATGTAAAAAAAATAATATTGATTTAATAAAGCTACATAAAAACATGGTCTCTTTTTTGCTTTCTTGAGTAAGGCAGCTCCAAAATGCAGGTGTTTCAGCCTAGCTCAGTCATTTCTGTATTGGTGGGGCAAGTGAAAATACAGGGCGTAGGGGTTGGTAATCTTCTCTAGTTGCACCGTGATTGGCTCAGTGTTCTGTCACTCATTAGGACACTACGTCACCGCAAAACCTACAGGGAGAGCTACTGTAGAAAGTTCAAGCCCCCTTGGGTGCTGTCATAGATTTACATTAGAAGTGCATATCCAAGAAGGCTCAAGGTCATTGGCCACAGATAAAATGACGTCAAATCACATATCTACCGAAGCTTTGATTGGACTGATCATGTCAACATCATACTTTCAAAATCTTAGCTAGCAGTCATCATCATGAATCAAGTTGACAATCTACTGGCAAATCCTTTTCAATCCTTGTCATAATTATGAAGATAAATTATAGATAAAACGTATCAGTGCTCATCTGCCATTGGATAAAAACATTACACAACAAGTTTAAAATTACAAATTCAGCAATGAGTGGTTTGGAAGGAATCAGTGGCTGACTGCAAGCGGTGCAAAGCAATCACTACTTTGCTTCCGCTGCTATTCGGTGGAGAGGGGGTGCGGTCCAAGTCTGGGTTTATGGGTCGCTTTTCCAAACTTAAAAGGATAAACATTCACACACAACACCATGAGCCAGAAAAGGTTGACTACATTGGCCATGCGGTCAGTCCAGCATGACGTCTGCACATTCCAAAAAACTGGAAACTCGGAATTGGAAATCGCACACTTCAGTGAGTTCAAGACAACTGGGAACTTGAAAAAAAAGAGCTCCAACTGGGAAAATACGTTTTGAACAGTCATCCAACTCGGAATTCCAAGTCGGGAGCCTCTTTCTAGATCTCTGACTGAAGATCACTGACGTCATGATTCGACTTAGATTTTTTTTCAGATTTCCCAGTTGTCTTGAAAGCACCATCAATCCAGAGAATGCCAGACTTGATGACAAAGTTTCATGAAAAAATTTGCCCACAAGGAGGAAGACTGCGCCACTTTCCTGTTCAAGTGAGCACAGTGCAACGGTGAGCCCAAAAATGTATTGTATGCTGCTGCATAAATTTGTGATATGCCAGGAAGATAAGAAAGTAATACTACGTGTATGTTGTATAGTAAGCTGTTGTGCCTCACCCTAATAATTTGGTCTATTTACCCCTCTTAATTTCACCTACTGTTCTGACTTGGTGGTGCACATGTAGCCTATAGCCTGTTTTAGAGAAATGTCACCATCAAATATTGTAATTGCTTTCATTGTCTGCTTATAAGCCCCCTTTATTTATCCTACGGTTCTGACTTGGTGTACGGGGAGAATAATGTAAGAACGGCCCATGTTCTGAATTCTGTCACTGTACATTTCAAAAGTGCTAAACAAATAGTTATATTGACTACGTCCGTCCTAGCTCGCTCATTAATGTCTTAATCAAAATGACGTATTGCCTCTTATCCGCTCATCGTTCCCTTATGCCATAGTTTGTACATTTCAATTGTCATTAGCAACCAAATTTGTTTAAGCAAGTCAGCCATATCAGCTTTTTTTTTGAAAGGCAGTAAATGAGGCCTAATTAACTGTTTCTCTGCCAGACAAGGCTCCTCTGATAGCCAGGAGTAGCGGTGGTAAGGATTCACTCCATTGTGATGAAAAGAAAACTCAGCTTTATGTAGGCCCTAACAGTTTGTTGACACAGTTTGTCATTGTTATAGTGCAATGAATGTATTGCCTAGTGTTGTTTTGTGTTGTGTAGTGGCTTTGCTGGCATACATTTTAAAAAATCAAGTTGAGTTTGCCCCACCAAGATTGACATGCTAAAATCGCCACTGCATGCACCATAGAGCCTATGCTGTAAAAGCCATTAAGACATAAACAAACATGTCCCTCTCCGATATGGTCATCGTTGTGGTTCGGAAGCTGGACCACACTGGCCAACATTTCCCATCCTCTCTGAGCTATTTATCTCTGTTGAGGTCGGTTGAAAGGAATTACTCTAATCCCAGGGAAAGGATGTGAAAATAAACTTTCTAGACCAGAGATTTGCCATGTATGGCAGCTATGGATTGAAGGGAAAATAAAGTAACTTTGCTATAGAAAGAGTAGGTGGAGAGAGAAAATGATCATCTAAAAGAGGAAAAAAAGAGAAAGGGAGAGAAGCGAAAAAGAGAGAAAAAGTGAGTGCTGAGGCAACTCCTAGACAAGGGGCTAACCTTCTCTGTGGGTTGACTGAGTATGACTAAAACAATAGTGTTATCTACACTATATATACACAATAGTATGTGGACACCACTTAAAATGATTGGATTTGGCTATTTCAGCCACACCCGTTGCTGAACAGGTGTATAAAATTGAGCACACAGCCATGCAATCTACTGTAAGTGCTGTTATTTTGAAGTGTAAGCATCTAGGAGCAACAACGGCTCAGCCGCGAAGTGGTAGGCCACACAATCTCACAGAACGGGACAGCCAAATGCTGAAGCCCGTAGGGCGTAAAACTTGTCTGTCCTTTGTTACAACACCCTACCGATTTCCAAACTGCCTCTGGAAGCAACATCAGCACAATAACTGTCTGTCAGGAGCTTAATGAAAGTGGTTTCCGTGGCCGAGCAGCCGCACACAAGCCTAAGATCACCATGCGCAATGCCAGTCGTCTGCTGGAGTGATGTAAAGCTCGCCTCCATTGGACGTTCTCTGGAGTGATGAAACACGCTTCACCATCTGGCAGTCCGACAGACAAATTTGGGTTTGGCAGATGCCAGGAGAATGTTACGTGCCCGAAGGCATAGTGCCAACTGTAAAGTTTGCTGGAGGAGGATTAACGCTACAGCATAGAATGAAATTCTAGACAATTCTGTGCTTCCAACTTTGTGGCAACAGTTTGGGGAAGGCCCTTTCCTGTTTCAGCATTGTAATGCCCCCGTGCACAAAGCGAGGTCCGTATAGAAATGTTTTGTTCAGATTCGTGTGGAAGAACTGGCCTGCACAGAGCCCTGACCTCAACCCCATCAAACCACTTGAGATGAATTGGAATGCCGACTGCGAGCCAGGCCTAATCACCCAACATCAGTTCCTGACCTCAGTAATGCTCTTGTGGCTGACTGGATGCAAGTCCCCGCAGCAATGTTCAAACATCTAGTGGAAAGCCTTTCCAGAAGAGTGGAGACTGTTATAGAAACAAATGGGGGACCAACTCCGTATGAATGCCCATGATTTTGGAATACTTTTGGTCATGTAGTGTATCTGCTTGGGATAAGATTTCCCCAAGTATAATACCTGTTTAATAACTGACACTATTATCCTATTACACTAAGAAGTTAACAGTACAGCCAATACAGTACAGTTACCAGCCAGAAGCTGTGATGAAATCCTTCCCCCGGCTTCCCCAGAGGTCTGTCTGTCTGAGGTTTACAGGATGACGTACCTCTTATAGGCAGGGGGTTCACACCCCAAACCTGACACCAAGCAAAACCCGACATTAGCTATGCTCGTGATCAGCTCTCTCTGCAATATTCTTAATGGTCTGTTTAATAAATGAGGATCATTGAGGCACTTCATTTAAGGGGATAAAATGAAAGCCCTATTTGACATCTTGGCACATTTCATGCTTCTTGCCTCAGCTCAAACTGATTTAAGACGACAAGGTCCAGTGTTTCTAGAATGTCTCTGATCCAAAATGACCATGGCTATAAATAGCCGTACATGTAATGTACATACACTGCACTAACTGATCCTTTTGTGCCATGTTTTTTACGAGGTGGCTGTGTTTTATGACAAATGCAACAATGGCGGAGTCCATTTTTCAACGAGGCTTTTTGTGGTTCATTGGAACATCGAAACATCTAAATCCCATCCACTTGTCAGTCATCAGGTCCAGAGCTTTAAAACATTACAAAACATTGTTGCTCATGAAAATCTTTGCATTAGTGTTATGTCACTTGTTTTAGACGGGTGCAGAAAGAGTAAGTAACTTCTCTCACACGTTGTTTAACAGGGATGTCATAACGGGGCCATGATAAAAATGTGCTTTTATAATCATCACCAAAGTTAGAAGTTTAATTTGGCAGACAAATGTCACTGAATATTTACGATCTTGGAACTTAATTCCAAGATCCATTTTACAATCCTCATATAAAGACTATTCCTATCATCCCCGAGAGACTGATAAATAATTTATGGGAAATGACAATGACATGACGTGGATGGGAAGATTTGTCTGCTGTGGCTTGTGATCAAAATAATCTCCCTAAGAAGAAAACTACGGTCACACAGCCCTAATTCATATTCAGCTTGTAGCTGATACAGAGCTCTTAAAACAAGCTTCAGTTCATTAAGGTGGATAGAGGTGCATCGATCTTAACGATTTTGTCTCTCAGCAAGTGCTTGTGAATTGATCATCAGACAGTGCCACTCTCTTTCCATCGCTCGGTGTCTCTCAGCTAGTAAGGAGTGGCCACGCTGCTTTACTGTAGTTCTGGACAGGCAGGCAGACAACTGCAATCTAAATTAAATAGTTGCATCTAGTGTAAGAACCATAGAACTACCCGCACAACAATATTTAATATTTCAGTTTACTACAGTACTTACTATAGTATGATTTAGTAAACTGTAGTATACTACACACTATAGTATTCCCCGATCATGTGTAGTACTTACTATAGAATGTTGTAGTATACTGTAGAATACTGCAATAAATACTACAGTATTATCCGCAAAATAAACACTTGTAGTAAATACTACAGTAACGACCACAAAAAAACACCGTAGTCCGCAAACACAAGACACTTTTTTAACTTTAGTAAATACTACCGTATTTAATTTGCATATACCCTGCCCATTCCACTCCCTCATATCGCAATTTGTGCCACCCATGAGTGAGGACTGCATGCCGAGTATAGACTATATTGTGTGCCCTACAGGTTATTGTAACGAGCAGAAGTTACATTCCTACCTATGTACAGGTTATGGAAAAATGTGCTCTTTCAGTATTTCTCCAGAAGGTTTCCTTTGTCTATGTCAAATATAATAACACAAAAATACTACAGTAAAGTTGGCTTAAACCTTACAGCAAATTCTACAGCATACTACAATCTGCAAAAACAGTACATTAATATAGTGTATATATTAGTTTTCTACTACAGTATTTAGCAGTATTCATTTGAGTGTTTTTGCTGACTTTAGTGTGCGTTTTGGAGGCCATGTTGTTGAGGTCAACTGTGCTGTGTGTCGTATGACCATCATGCACCCAGCTGGCAGTGACAACCTCCCTGCCACACACCTCGCCTGGCACATAACTGCATGCTGGAACATTAATTAGGGCTCCTGGCCCAAGCCGGGAAGACGCTCCACTGCTCCTACTGAACCTGCCAGTCTGTCTATATGCAACAGTCTCTCTTCTCTCTCTCTCATTAGGGGCTCTATTTAACAAACCTAATGCAATAGTCAAACTAAGCGTTGGCGGTAGCGCTATAGGTTCGGGGGTGTGTCAGAAATATTTGTTATTTTCACAACCATAATTATCAGCGCAGTGTTGTTGGTGTTGGCGTTGATGGGGCTGGTTTTTGAGGTATTAAAAAGTTGTGGGTGTGTCAAGGCTTGGACCCTCACTGGCCAATCAGAACGTACTCCATGGTGAAAGATGTGGTTGCTTCAAGTTGTTTATGTTCTTTTGTGTTGTATCAACTCCAATGTTAGTCTGTTATAGTTTGTTAAATAGCTTACAGAAACACAATGTAAGTATGCTAACTTGAACCTGTTTGCAGTCCACATAGTTCGAAGTAATTGCATGGCTTCAATTATGAAATATATACAGTACATAGCATTCACACTGATATACACAGGGCTAGACCTGCTGTAAATTACATTATGTCTGAGCAAGATTCCATTCATTATTGATAAGGCTTAAAAAGAGAGAATAATTCTAATCAAATTATAAACCAACTGAAAGAATTGTTATAAATAGGTTGTCTAAGTACACCTACAGGCACCATAAGTGCTTCCATTGGGAATATAATATTAAAACAGAGTATGGAGAGTTTTACCAAACTTTTCACAGTAGTTGGACAAAAGATCCAATATAAAGAGAAAGGGAGATTGTCTCATGTTAAACTTGCGCCCAAATACACATATGAACCATCTTACAGATCGCATTCCCACTTCTCCAGAAGTTGCATTGCTTGCGTGCCACGGAAGGACAGTGAATCATTATGATACGTTTGGTTTGAAAAACATTTTACAAAAAATAAGCAATCTGTTAGTTTTTCAAAAACAATACGTACATGTAATGATATCAGAAAAATGGGCAGCATAAAAAAGACAGGAGAAATTGTTGCTGAAACAGCCTTCGTTATAGTAGGCATGGGGTAAAGGTAGCCTAATGAGGGTTTTGGTTTTAGAAATATGCAACGGAAAATAAACTAAAGTTACAGGAAAATAACTTCTAAATAAGAGGTTCACCCATACTCACCAAGGTTCTCATCTCTCGTTTCATGGACACAGCCTACATCATGCATGTGTAACGATGTGCGCTGAGAGTCGGGAAGCAAGTCCAGGGAGTGAGTGTGTTAATAAATACAAGAAACAATGAACACGAAACACAAACAACACACCGACATGAAAACAGAGTCAATTACACCTGAGGAAAGAACCAAGGGGAGTGACAGATATAGGGAAGATAATCAAGGAGGTGATGGAGTCCAGGTGAGTGTCATGAGGCGCAGGTGCGTGACAGGTGTGTGGGATAATCAGCAGCCTGAAACCTAGAGGCTGGAGAGGGAGTATACATGACAGTACCCCCTCCCCGACGCGTTGCTCCAGCCGCAGGACGTCAACAAAGGGGACGAACCCGGAGACCAGGTGCGGACTGGTCACCCCTGCTGATGTGTGAGAACCTGTCACGCCAGCAGAGAAATGTAAACCTGTCGAGTCAGCTGGGGGGCAGGAACCTGATAGATCGGCTGAGGCAGGGGAGCCTGGCGATCCGGCTGAGGCATGAGAACCTGACGAGTCAGCTGGGGGGCAGGAACCTGGCAGATCGGTTGAGGCAGGGGAGCCTGGCGATCCGGCTGAGGCATGAGAACCTGACGAGTCAGCTGGGAGGCAGGAACCTGGCAGATCGGTTGAGGCAGGGGAGCCTGGCGATCCGGCTGGCATGAGAATCTGACGAGTCAGCTGGGGGGCAGGAACCTGGCAGATCGGTTGAGGCAGGGGAGCCTGGCGATCCGGCTGAGGCATTAGAACCTGACGAGTCAGCTGGGGGGCAGGAACCTGGCAGATCGGTTGAGGCAGGGGAGCCTGGCGAGTCGGTGGAAGCATGGGAGCCTGGCCGAGGCATGAGAGCCTGGCGATCCGGCTGAGACAGGGAAGCCTAGCGATCTGGTTGAAGCACGAGAGCCAGTAGCATTTCCCGGACCCAACGTCATTACTCTGACAACATTTTTTTTTTTAAATGATGCTTCCCTCAGGTGAGGTGTTATTCTGTAATGAGTGCACTGAGAGTCGGGAAGCAAGTTCACGGAGTGAGTGTTTTAATAAATAAAATAAACAATGAACACGAAACACAAACAACACACCGACATGAAAACAGAGTCAATAACACCTGAGGAAAGAACCAAGGGGAGTGACAGATATAGGGAAGATAATTAAGGAGGTGAAGGAGTCCAGGTGAGTGTCATGAGGCGCTGGTGCGTGAGACGATGGTGACAGGTGTGTAGGATAATCAGCAGCCTTGATGTTAACTGTTGCCATGTGAGCAGCAGGTCAAGCGTTGTCCTTTTTGTACACCCCTTTACAATGTTATGCTGTTACCATTAGGTGGCAACATTGCTCATACAGTCCTTGACTGTTGTTTGACTTTGAACATTATGACGTCTGTCCGAACTGGGCACCTTCACAGCATTATTCCTGCAAAGTAGTCTTACCATTTTATATGTGAGTTGTGACATGGCTCAGTGTCAAAAGTCAGCAGAGTAAAGATGTGCCCCTGCCAATACTGTATGTATGTATGTACTGGTAGGTGTTACTGCACAGTTGGAGATAGAAATATAAGCATTTTGCGGCACATGATAACATCTGCAAAATATGTGTACGTAGCCAATAAGCTTTGATTTGATGTGTCTGTATTGCATCAGATAACATGCAATCATGTCATTTTCCTTACATGTCAGACACGTCGGCTAATGGGGATCCTAATAAAATAAAAAATATTGTTCAGTACAATTATTTAACAAGGTATCCTGTAGCTTCCTGACTAATTGATTTATAAAGCCGTTATAAAGCCATTACAACCCAACCAGACTAAAACAAGGGGGAGGCGTAGCCTAAAATTATGCAAAAGCAGCACTATGACTGCGTGACTGACTTTGTCCTCAATCAAGGCCGTCAACAGACTACTCAAATTACAGTCATCGAACAGGAAGTATAGATTTGTGTGGTCAGATGCCTTTCCTCCTCTATCGCTCTATGATGCCCGCATGCACCTCGCATGCACAACGTACACACACACAGACACACACAGACACCTTTGTGCAAAGGATTTACCAGAGACGCTGATGTGACGTCAACCAAATGAAAAAAGTATTGCCATGGAAACCCATTTCCCCAGTTTTATTAACATGATCTCACAAACACATCAGTGAATTCGGTTTCTTTACCTTAACACTGAATCACTTTAGCACGTTGTCTTATCGTGTAGGCCTATTAGTGTTCATGTAGACTATGCCTGAGGCCATAAGTTAGTTTTAGAAATGACATGAGTTACTTGCAGCAGAACGTTGTGTGTGTAGATGTTTGTTGAATAAATGACAGGCCCTACAGACTGTAGGGAATAGAGTTCGCCAGCTTGTAGTCCTAAAATTGTGAAATGATTTACCACTGGTTCGTTCAGCCATTCCTGTAGGTTAAAATGAACAACAATCCCCTACCGTTGGGCCCTTGACCAAGGCCCTTATCCTCACGACATGCTTTCCATCCAGGGGCACTGCACTGCAGCTTGACCCTGTGCTCCTTTCAAATGTGTATCTGTGTGATGTGTGCATGGGGGTTGAGAAATAAAGAGAGCAGAAGACACATTTCTGTTGTTCACTGTAACTATGGACAATAAAGTTGTATTGTATATCATTTGCTCAATGGCCCTTTGTAATTACTGTGATCTGCTATCAGAGCCCAGGTGTCACAGATTTTAGTGTAGCCTAATATTGTTATTTCCAAAGCACCTGAATCTAAGTCGTTAGACTATGCTACATAAATAAGATAACAGGAGTTGTCTTGTTCCAGTCATTAAAATGCTTGATACAGTATGCTACTTTCACATCTTTTATATGATCCTAGTAAATTAATTTGAGATTTGTTGTTTGGATAACAGTGTGTATTTGTACACGTAACGTAGTGTGTGTGTACAGTATGTAACGAAGTAACATTATCTTGATTGTCCAGTAAATGCCTCTGAGCCTTTTTAAGAAAAACACCACAGATGGCTTTCAATGTATCGTATGCCTCCTCTCTTTTCCCGGTTGATGATGCGTTGCCTGACAATCTAAACAGTGGTTTATATGGGACGAGGAGCAGAGAAGCCAAGGCTGTAGGGCTGCAGAGTGTCTGCCACTGCATTGATGCTGCCTGCTGTCACTGGGCTGGCTCACAGTGTTTACAGTGTGACGGGGGGAATCCTAGGAGGGGGATATTTTTAGCTCTGCTTTCATCATTCCTCTCTGTTGTTCTGCACAGCATGGAGGGAGTGAGGGAGGTAGGTAGGGAGGGAGGGAGGTAGGGAGGTAGGGAGGGAGGGAGGGAGGGAGGGAGGGAGGGAGGGAGGGAGGGAGGGAGGGAGGGAGGGAGGGAGGGAGGGAGGGAGGGAGGGAGAGAGGGAGGGAGGGAGGGAGGGAGGGAGGGAGCTGCATTCTAATAACGACTATGAAAGGGATCTGGATGGTGGCTATGAAACAACATTTTCTTTAAGGGTGTGTGTGTGTGTATGTGTGTGTGTGTGTGTGTGTGTGTGTGTGTGTGTGTGTGTGTATGTGTGTACGGGTTGGAAGGCTGCTATGAAGCAAAGGGGCGACAAGTAGACTCTGCTGTTCTGCTCTTGCGCAAAGCAGTTAACCCCCAACAACAACTGCTCCTCTGCACCGATGCCGTGGACGTGAATTAAGGCAGCCCCCCGAACTTCTCTGATTCAGACGGGTTGAGTTAAATGCGACAGACACATTTGGGTTGAATGCATTCAGTTGTGCAACTGACTAGGTATCCCCGTTCCTTCTGTCAAGTCTCTCCCTCGCTCTCTCTATAGAAGCTTTGACGGTTCTGTAAATACATGGAACGAGCTGGGAATTGGGATGGGAACTCCTGTCTTGTCCCCTCTAGCCTGAATTTCCATTTGTTTTTTTTTGATTTTTTTGTGGATTCTGTTCTCTCACTGTTTGTTTATGCCGCATTACGAGCGAAACTGCGTCACATAATTTTAGGGTGACGTAATAGTGTTGGAGTTGTATCTGTGAACGACTACTAGAACAAGCTATGTTTATTTTGTCTCGAAGAGAGTGAGACATTGGAACCCCAAGCAGTGTCAGGGTCTATTGTGAAGGTAGGCAGACATTATTATGTACCTTGTACTGCAGTCTTGTGTATTGCATTCTTGTGTAATGCATTCAGGGACACTCTCGCTGCCCTGACAGTGTTTTTCCTCTGGTTACCACAACAGACGGTAGAGTGTGATCAAAATATAGCTCCTTGTGCCATTTAACATTACGTAATATTCCCTTCATAAATCACTTTCAAACTCTACACTTCATAACAAACGATATTGACATACGAATGAAAAGGGTAATCCTCCCTGTTTTTGAGGCCGTGGCCAATAGTGGGAGTCCTAATTGGTCCTAATAAACACACACACACACACACACACACACACACACACACACACACACACACACACACACACACACACACACACACACACACACACACACACACAACCCCCAACCCCTTATGGAGGGCCATGGGAGCATGAGACCTCTAGGAGAGAGTACTCAGGAAATGAGAATCTAACCAATACCCTCCCTGCCTTCACCAGTCAGTCAGTCTTTCCTCTGTGTGTGTATTTTTGGATGTATTTGAAGTGAACCTTTAATGCGTCCTGAAGGAATTGCCATGGAGACAAATGGAAAAACAAGCAAATAATGGAATCAAAGTTCCCTCAGTGGATGCCTATTGTTAGACCTCTGGGCTCAGGGAAGAAAACAGACATACAGTATCTATCTGATATTATAAACTGGGTGGTTCGAGCCCTGAATGGTGATTGGCTGACACCCTTGGTACATCAGACTGTATACCACGGGTATGACAAAACATCTAATTATGTTGGTAACCAGTTTATAATAGCCATAAGGCACCTCAGGGGTTTGTGGTATGGGAGGGAGGGAGGGCGGTAGGGAGGTAGGTAGGGAGGTAGGGAGGGAGGTAGGGAGGTAGGGAGGGAGGTAGGAGGGAGGTATCCACTCCTCTTTGCGTGGTGCATAATAACAGCCCTTAGCCGTGATATATTGGCTATATACCACACCCCCTCGGGCCTTATTGCTTAAATAAAGAGGGGTATGTTTTTGAACCTTCCCTCCTCTCATTGTTGACCTCTGTTCTGTTTGTCCATGTCTTTTAACTGGGAGCTTCTGTTCTAGTTGAGGTCTTTATTTACACTTTAAGAATTCATAACAACAAACGTTAGCAAGCAGAACTATTTTTGGCAACCCAAATTCAGTTTGTCGACAAGTCCGACCTCCAGAAATCAGCATGTGTTTGTCTGCCTGGACACAGCTAGTGGTAGGTTGTGTTTGTCTGCCTGGACACGCTAGTGGTAGGTTGTGTTTGTCTGCCTGGACACGCTAGTGGTAGGTTGTGTTTGTCTGCCTGGACACAGCTAGTGGTAGGTTGTGTTTGTCTGCCTGGACACGCTAGTGGTAGGTTTTGTTTGTCTGCCTGGACACGCTAGTGGTAGGTTGTGTTTGTCTGCCTGGACACGTTAGTGGTAGGTTGTGTTTGTCTGCCTGGACACGGCTAGTGGTAGGTTGTGTTTGTCTGCCTGGACACGGCTAGTGGTAGGTTGTGTTTGTCTGCCTGGACACGCTAGTGGTAGGTTGTGTTTGTCTGCCTGGACACGCTAGTGGTAGGTTGTGTTTGTCTGCCTGGACACGGCTAGTGGTAGGTTGTGTTTGTCTGCCTGGACACGGCTAGTGGTAGGTTGTGTTTATCTGCCTGGACACGGCTAGTGGTAGGTTGTGTTTGTCTGCCTGGACACGGCTAGTGGTAGGTTGTGTTTGTCTGCCTGGACATGGCTAGTGGTAGGTTGTGTTTGTCTGCCTGGACACGCTAGTGGTAGGTTGTGTTTGTCTGCCTGGACACGGCTAGTGGTAGGTTGTGTTTGTCTGCCTGGACACGGCTAGTGGTAGGTTGTGTTTCTCTGCCTGGACACGCTAGTTGTAGGTTGTGTTTGTCTGCCTGGACACGGCTAGTGGTAGGTTGTGTTTGTCTGCCTGGACACGGCTAGTGGTAGGTTGTGTTTGTCTGCCTGGACACGGCTAGTGGTAGGTTGTGTTTGTCTGTCTGGACACGGCTAGTGGTAGGTTGTGTTTGTCTGCCTGGACACGAGAGTCCCTGCAGTGAAAGCTAAATAGCCATATTACATCTTCAAAACACATCGGTTATATCCCAAATGACACCCTATTCCCTATGTAGTGCACTACTTTTGACCAGGGCCCATTGTGCACTATATAGGGAATAGGATGCCATTTGGGAAGTACACATTGAGATTTTCCATTGTGTGATGAGAGTGCCGAGGTTGCTGGGCAGGCTTGCCAAGCCTCATGACTAAAGAATATCCTACTGGAGGCTGTTTGGGGGAAACTGTACATTGGATCTTTATCTTTCTTTTTGCCCACCTCCAACCTCATCTCTCTTTCAATACTTTCTTTTTCACCCTGATCTTTTCCCCATTCTCTGTCTCATTATATCCCAAACACACTGTGATTTCAAAGGACAGTGTCATTTTAGTCATGGCTTTACCCAGTCAACAACACAGCCAGGGGATAAGTTATAGTCCAATAGTACTGTTCTTATTGGTACACAGAGAAAACTGAGAGAGAAAAGAGGAGCCTGGGTAACATCATGTCATCCTTCTAAATACAGCTGCTCTCCTCTTGTTTGAATGTTTGTGAATTGGATTTACAATGTGGAATAACAGAGCAGGTTAGGGCAGATGAGTCAGTTTCACCAAATAGAAGGAGCCCACTACTGTTTGTTCAGCTTATCCAGGAAGACAAATATAGGGATTTAGCAGTATATTCCCCTGCCAGCTCCTGGTTTTTCTGAACTCAATGAACCTTGCCTCTGTGGTGGAAAAGAACCTAAAGCAAAGTGATCAATGGCCTCTGCATAGATTACAGTGTACGGTGCCATGGCCTCTGCATAGATTACAGTGTACAGTGCCAGGGCCTCTGCATAGATTACAGTGTACAGTGCCATGGCCTCTGCATAGATTACAGTGTACAGTGCCATGGCCTCTGCATAGATTACAGTGTACAGTGCCAGGGCCTCTGCATAGGTTACAGTGTACAGTGCCATGGCCTCTGCATAGATTACAGTGTACAGTGCCATGGCCTCTGCATAGATTACAGTGTACAGTGCCATGGCCTCTGCATAGATTACAGTGTACGGTGCCAGGGCCTCTGCATAGATTACAGTGTACAGTGCCAGGGCCTCTGCATAGATGACAGTGTACAGTGCCAGGGCCTCTGCATAGATTACAGTGTACAGTGCCATGGCCTCTGCATAGATTACAGTGTACAGTGCCATGGCCTCTGCATAGATTACAGTGTACAGTGCCATGGCCTCTGCCTAGGTTACAGTGTACAGTGCCATGGCCTCTGCCTAGGTTACAGTGTACAGTGCCAGGGCCTCTGCATAGATTACAGTGTACAATGCCATGGCCTCTGCATAGATTACAGTGTACAGTGCCAGGGCCTCTGCATAGATTACAGTGTACAGTGCCAGGGCCTCTGCATAGATTACAGTGTACAGTGCCATGGCCTCTGCATAGATTACAGTGTACAGTGCCAGGGCCTCTGCATAGATTACAGTGTACAGTGCCAGGGCCTCTGCATAGATTACAGTGTACAGTGCCATGGCCTCTGCATAGATTACAGTGTACAGTGCCATGGCCTCTGCATAGATTACAGTGTACAGTGCCATGGCCTCTGCCTAGGTTACAGTGTACAGTGCCATGGCCTCTGCCTAGGTTACAGTGTACAGTGCCATGGCCTCTGCCTATGTTACAGTGTACAGTGCCAGGGCCTCTGCATAGATTACAGTGTACAGTGCCAGGGCCTCTGCATAGATTACAGTGTACAGTGCCATGGCCTCTGCATAGATTACAGTGTACAGTGCCATGGCCTCTGCCTATGTTACAGTGTACAGTGCCATGGCCTCTGCATAGATTACAGTGTACGGTGCCATTGCCTCTGCATAGATTACAGTGTACGGTGCCATGGCCTCTGCATAGATTACAGTGTACAGTGCCATGGCCTCTGCCTAGATTACAGTGTGCAGTGCCATGGCCTCTGCCTAGGTTACAGTGTGCAGTGCCAGGGCCTCTGCATACATTACATTTATAGTATATGCACTTAAATTACACAGCATATATTTAATTGCACTTAAATTGCTCTTCCAGATAATCCTGTATGTTTATCTATCTGAACAGTGTCAATTCTACTGCTGGCTGACCTAACTTGCCAATACAATGTGTCATATAATCATAAATTAAACTGTACTTTGGCGTCTAAAATAGAAATGCATATGTGAAACAGTCTGCACTGACTCCACACAAAAAACACATAAACATATGTAGGCAGGCACACATAGGCACACATAGGCACACACACACACACACACACACACACACACACACATTAAATAATGGCGCCGAAGGGAATTGATGCTGTTTTACGGGCTCCTAACCAACTGTGTTATTTTGTCTGTTTTTTTCTCATTGTTTGGAACTTATTTTGTACATAATGTTGCTGCTACCATCTCGGGGCAGGAGGTAGCCTCATGGTTAGAGCGTTTGGCCTGTAACTGAAAGGTTGCTAGATTGAATTCCTGAGCCAACAAGGTAAAAATATGTTGTTCTGAACAAGGCAGTTAACCTTCTGTTCCTAGGCCGTCATTGTAAATAAGAATTTGTTCTTAACTGACTTGCCTAGTTAAATAGAGGTTTAAAAAAGTATACAGTGCCTTGCGAAAGTATTCGGCCCCCTTGAACTTTGCGACCTTTTGCCACATTTCAGGCTTCAAACATAAAGATATACAACTGTATATTTGGATTTTTATTTGGATTTCATGTAATGGACATACACAAAATAGTCCAAATTGGTGAAGTGAAATGAAAAAAAATACTTGCTTCAAGGAATTCTAAAAAAATTCAAATGGAAAAGTGGTTTGTGAATATGTATTCACTCCTTCGCTATAAAGGCCCTAAATAAGATCTGGTGCAACCAATTACCTTCAAAAGTCACATAATAGCTAAATAAAGTCCACCTGTGTGCAATCTAAGTGTCACATTATCTGTCACATGATCTCAGTATATACAGTGCCTTGCGAAAGTATTCGGCCCCCTAGAACTTTGCGACCTTTTGCCACATTTCAGGCTTCAAACATAAAGATATAAAACTGTATTTTTTTTGTGAAGAATCAACAACAAGTGGAACACAATCATGAAGTGGAACGACATTTATTGGATATTTCAAACTTTTTTAACAAATCAAAAACTGAAAAATTGGGCGTGCAAAATTATTCAGCCCCTTTACTTTCAGTGCAGCAAACTCTCTCCAGAAGTTCAGTGAGGATCTCTGAATGATCCAATGCTGACCTAAATGACTAATGATGATAAATACAATCCACCTGTGTGTAATCAAGTCTCCGTATAAATGCACCTGCACTGTGATAGTCTCAGAGGTCCGTTAAAAGCAAAGAGAGCATCATGAAGAACAAGGAACACACCAGGCAGGTCCGAGATACTGTTGTGAAGAAGTTTAAAGCCGGATTTGGATACAAAAATATTTCCCAAGCTTTAAACATCCCAAGGAGCACTGTGCAAGCGATAATATTGAAATGGAAGGAGTATCAGACCACTGCAAATCTACCAAGACCTGGCCGTCCCTCTAAAGTTTCAGCTCATACAAGGAGAAGACTGATCAGAGATGCAGCCAAGAGGCCCATGATCACTCTGAATGAACTGCAGAGATCTACAGCTGAGGTGGGAGACTCTGTCCATAGGACAACAATCAGTCGTATATTACACAAATCTGGCCTTTATGGAAGAGTGGCAAGAAGAAAGCCATTTCTTAAAGATATCCATAAAAAGTGTTGTTTAAAGTTTGCCACAAGCCACCTGGGAGACACACCAAACATGTGGAAGAAGGTGCTCTGGTCAGATGAAACCAAAATTGAACTTTTTGGCAACAATGCAAAACGTTATGTTTGGTGTAAAAGCAACACAGCTCATCACCATGAACACACCATCCCCACTGTCAAACATGGTGGTGGCAGCATCATGGTTTGGGCCTGCTTTTCTTCAGCAGGGACAGGGAAGATGGTTAAAATTGATGGGAAGATGGATGGAGCCAAATACAGGACCATTCTGGAAGAAAACCTGATGTAGTCTGCAAAAGACCTGAGACTGGGACGGAGATTTGTATTCCAACAAGACAATGATCCAAAACATAAAGCAAAATCTACAATGGAATGGTTCAAAAATAAACATATCCAGGTGTTAGAATGGCCAAGTCAAAGTCCAGACCTGAATCCAATCGAGAATCTGTGGAAAGAACTGAAAACTGCTGTTCACAAATGCTCTCCTTCCAACCTCACTGTTTCGAGCTGTTTTGCAAGGAGGAATGGGAAAAAATGTCAGTCTCTCGATGTGCAAAACTGATAGAGACATACCCCAAGCGACATACAGCTGTAATCACAGCAAAAGGTGGCGCTACAAAGTATTAACTTAAGGGGGCTGAATAATTTTGCACGCCCAATTTTTCCGTTTTTGATTTGTTAAAAAAGTTTGAAATATCCAATAAATGTCGTTCCACTTCATGATTGTGTCCCACTTGTTGTTGATTCTTCACAAAAAAATACAGTTTTATATCTTTATGTTTGAAGCCTGAAATGTGGCAAAAGGTCGCAAAGTTCAAGGGGGCCGAATACTTTCGCAAGGCACTGTATTTATGACTGAAAAGGGTTTCTGGATATCAGAACAGCGATTACTCACCTTGAACTGGACGAAGTCTTTTCTTTAATGAGTCCAACGTGAAGGATATACTGCTTCTCCAAGACCAGGCCCAAATCCCCGTCATTTGCGTGTAGAAAAGATGGAAATACAAGGGGCGGAGATCGGAGTGACTTGTGAGAATTCGTAGGCGAGTGTGTAACCCGCATCTACCATCCATTCTATTGGCCAACGTGCAATCACTGGAAAATAAACTGGATGATCTTCGCTCCAGACCTTCCTACCAACGGGGCAGAGTCGTGGCTGAATGACGACACGGATAATATACAGTTGGCTGGGTTTTGTGTGCATCGGCAGGACAGAACAACTACGTCTAGATAAGATGAGGGGTGGGGGTGTGTGTCTATTTGTCAATAACAGCTGGTGTGCGATGTCTAATATTAAAGAGGTCTCGAGGTATTAATTGCCTGAGGTAGAGTACATCATGATAAACTGTAGAGCACACTATCTACCAATATTTTTCATCTATACTTTTCATCTATATTTATATAAATACATGTAAACTCAGTTTTTCACAATTCCTGATATTTAATCCTAGCAAAAATTCCCTGTCTTAGGTCAGTTAGGATTACTACCTTATTTTAAGAATGTGAAATGTCAGAATAATAGTAGAGAGAATTATTTATTTCAGCTTTAATTTCTTTCATCACATTAATATTTGGTAGCATTGCATTCAAATTGCTTAAATTAGGTTAAAAGTTTTGGGTAGCCATCCACATGCTTCCCACAATTAGTTGGGTGAATTTTGGCCTATTCCTCCTGACAGAGCTGGTGTAACGGAATCAGGTTTGTAGGCCTCCTTGCTCACACACACTTGTTCAGTTCTGCCAACAAACGTTCTATGGGATTGATGTCAGGGCTTTGTGATGGCCACTCCAATACCTTGACTTTGTTGTCCTTAAGCCATTTTGCCACAACTTTGGAAGTATGCTTGGGGTCATTGTCCATTTGGAAGACCCATTTGCGACCAAGCTTTAACTTCCTGACTGCCTTGAGATGTTTCTTCAATATATGGGGTGGCAGGGTAGCCTAGTGGTTAGAGCGTTGGACTAGTAACCGAAAGGTTGCAAGTACAAATCCTCGAGCTGACAAGGTACAAATCTGTCGTTCTGCCCCTGAACAGGCAGTTAACCCACTGTTCCTAGGCCGTCATTGAAAATAAGAATTTGTTCTTAAGTGACCTGCCTAGGTAAATAAAATTAAAAAATATCCACATAATTCTCCTCACTCATAATGCCATCTATTTTGTGAAGTGCACCAGACCCTCCTGTAGCAAAGCACCCCCACAACATGATGCTGCCACCCCCGTGCTTCCCGGTTGGGATGGTGTTCTTTGGCTTGGCCCCTTTTTCCTCCAAAAATACCGATGGTCATTATGGCCAAACAGTTCTATTTTTGTTTCATCAAACCAGAGGACATTTCTCCAAAAAGTGTGATGTTTGTCCCCAAGTGCAGTTGCAAACCGTAGTCTGGCTTTTTTTAATGGCAGTTTTGGAGCAGTGGCTTCTTCCTTGCTGAGCTGCCTTTCAGGATATGTCGATATAGGACTCGTTTTACTGTGGATATAGATACTTTTGCACCTGTTTCCTCCAGCATCTTCACAAGGTCCTTTGCTGTTGTTCTGGGATTGATTTGCACTTTTGCCACCAAAATACATTCATCTCTAGGAGTCTCCTTCCTGAGCGGTATGACAGCTGCGTGGTCCCATGGTGTTTATATTTGCGTACTATTGTTTGTACAGATGAATGTGGTACCTTCAGGTGTTTGGAAATTGATCCCAAGGATGAACCAGACTTGTGTAGGTCTACAATTTATTTTCTGAGGTCTTGGCTGATTTCTTTTGATTTTCCCATGATGTCAAGCAAAGAGGCATGGAGTTTCAAGGTACGCCTTGAAATACATCCACAGGTACACCTCCAATTGACTCAAATGATGTCAATTTGCTTCTAAAGCCATGACATAATTTTCTGGAATTTTCCAAGCTGTTTAAAGGCACAGTCAACTTAGTGTATGTAAACTTCTGACCCACTGGAATTGTGATACAGTGAATTATAAGTGAAATAATCTGTCTGTAAACAATTGTTGGAGAAATTACTTGTGTCATTTACAAAGTAGATGTCCTAACTTTCTTACCAAAACTATAGTTTGTTAACAAGAAATTTGTGGAGCGTTTTTTTTTGTGGAACGAGTTTTTTTTACTTCAACCTTGTGGAAGGCTACCCGAAACGTTTGACCCAAGTTAAACAATTTGAAGGCAATGCTACCAAATACTAATTGAGTATATGTAAACTTCTGACCCACTGGGAATTTGATGCAAGAACTACTTTTATTCTGACTAACTGACCGAAGACAGGGAATCTTCACTAGGATTAAATGTCAGGAATTGTGAAAAACTGAGTTAAAATGTATTTGGCTAAGGTGTATGTAAACTTCCGACTTCAACTGTATGTAATATTACTCACCTCATATGTAAATACTGTACCTTATACCATCTATTGCACCTTTCCTATGCCACTCGGACATTGCTCATCTAGATATTTATATGTACATATTCTTATTCCATTCCTTTAGATTTGTGTGTATTAGGTAGTTGTTGGGGAATTGCTAGATTACTTGCTAAGTTTTACTGCACTGTCGGAACTAGAAGCACAAGCATTTCGCTACACTCGCATTAACATCTGCTAACCATGTGTATGTGACCAATACAATTTGATTTGATTTGAATTAATTCAGTATCCACTCCGCTCGTTATAGAATTGGATGGTCATTAGGTTCAGATGGGAATTTGAAAAAAATGTAGGCGGACTAAATCTATTTCCTGTTGAAATGTGGTAATTCTCAGAGAGAGGGAGAGAGAGAGAGAAAGAGGTAGAGATGGAGAGAGGGAGAGAGAGAGAGAGAGAGAGAGAAAGAGGTAGAGATGCCGAGAGGAAGAGAGGGAGAAAGGGAGCGAGAGCGAGAGAGGGCGGGAGAGAGAGTGGGAGGGAGGGGGAGCGGGGAAGAGAGAGAGAGAGGTTCAGCAGGAGAGAGAGAGGGAAATGACAATGTGAGAAGTGAGCACTCTAATCAGAGAGAAAAATTATTAACATCGGTTGTAACAAGATCCCATTAGAGTGGACCCATTAGAGTGGACCCATTAGAGTGGACTCGTATCAGGCCAGAGCAGGATTCAATCATACAGGTAATCTACTCTGGATGTGTGGCTCACAAGTGTGTGTGTGTGTGTGTGTGTGTGTGTGTGTGTGTGTGTGTGTGTGTGTGTGTGTGTGTGTGTGTGTGTGTGTGTGTGTGTGTGTGTGTGTGTGTGTGTGTGTGTGTGTGTGTGTGTGTGTGTGCTAGCCAGCCCAAAAATTACAATATATTATTTCCCCCTTCTTTTCAAATGGACAATCATAGTTCCAGCCAACAACCGTACAGGGTATCAGTTCTAATGCACTGTGGTGAAACCACAGGCTAAAGTCAGCTGTCTGGAGATGAATACCCCAATATATTCTGTTGTATTTTCCCTGCCAGCCATGGGTAGGTGGCACAAATGGAGCATTAAAAACTGCTGAGACACTGTGATCCAGGAGGAAGACAGGCTGGCAGAGCAGTGCCAAGGTTTCCCACACATAGCAGAGCCTACACAGTACACACCGCATCTGTCATTCGCCTCATCGTGATTAATTTAAGAAATATTTGTGGATGAATTCTTTAGGATAAACGTTCTCGTATGTGTCTTCCATTCTGGTCATTTACATTTTAGCATGATTGCCACTGCAGAGTAATGGCTCCAGTGGGTGTTTGGTTCAAATCCCAAGTAGAGTGATTTTTGCCTTGTAGTTTTTATATAGCTGTAAAATAATATTGGCATAAAATCAACATTTTACAGCCATATTGTCAAGGTTGTGTGTACTGGTGGCGGAGTCAGATTCAGGAGAGCAGAGTGTTGTGAACAGGCACACACTTTATTCAGAATGGAGTGAACTAACAGACGGACGCAAACTGTGTCAAAACCTCCAGAAAAAGGCAAAAGTGCAAAGTGCGAAAAAACCCTCACCAAAGCTAATGTACCAAATGAACATACAACGTGCACAAACACGGAAACACAGCCTGGCGCGTCACAATAACCACATAACAATAAACAATTTCACACAAAGACATGGAGGGGAACAGAGGAATAAATACATGAAGTGTGATTAGGAAATGTAAACCAGGTGTGCAGGGAACAAGACAAAACAAATGGAACAATGAAAAATGGAGTGGCGATGGCTAGAATGCCGGTGACGTCGACCGCCGAACGTCGCCCGAAAAAGGCAAGGGGCTGACTTTGGGGCAAGTCGTGACACTTATACAGCTGGCATGAAACTGTGTGCTTTACTCCACTGCTGGGATTATCAATGGTTTCATAAATTCATGATTAGAATCCAAATGTAAAAAAAATAATTGAAAAAAAATAGCAATTGATCATGTATCTACCCTTCCTCTGGAAGTGATTACCCAAATGCCATCATGTTTATTTGATGTTGATTGGCTGGCAAGGCAGCCCGATCATGGTGCAAGAGTGTTTATATAATTTGGTAAACTACTTGATGGGGTTTTTAATGACTGCTGTTTACCAGGCTGACCAGATGGCTCAAAAAAAGACAGAGAAATTAAATGACACTTTAGCTTGAGTGCATGTGTCTCTTCTGTCACACAGTGTGTTTTAAAGACCATCTGCAGCCATATTGCCTTTTAGAGGAGTTGAAGCATGTGACCCACACTCAAATATGATGAAATATTATTTTTTGATCATGGAACTGTTATTCCTTTATAAACCTTTCCTATACCATGAAGCTTTTATGTATGTGTATATTGTGGGTATGTCAATATGTTGTGTACATAATAGCTGTATAATGTTAAGATGTCCATCCATGAATCTACTGTGATGTTTGATTAGCGTTCGTCATGGTTTTTCATATTTTCCTGGTTTTATAGACGTGCAACACATCGCATCGTTAGTCAAGTGTCCGTCCACTGAGATGTTTGCCAGAATGTCGGCCTCCTCCTTCTCTGCTCCGCCAAATCCAGGGAGATTACCGTTGTTATGGTTATGATAGGTTGCTGATGTCATCCAGCCAGGTTGTCGGGTTGGACAAATGTGGGCAGTGTGACTCCCCCTCCTTTCCCTCCTCCCCGTCCGTTTCCTCTTCCTTCTCCCCCTCCGTTTCCTCTTCCTTCTCCCACCCCGTTTCCTCTCTCTCCTTCCCCTATTCCCTTCTTTCCCTCCCTTATCCAGTGAGGAAACCAAAACATCACCGATGGGCTGGCTACCACGTCATTGATAAATAGTAAGGTGATTTAAAATGAGATTCAGATTTTGCTGTCTTCCTCTTCATCTCTGTCTAACATTATTAATATTATAAGTCATGACAATATGAAGAATTGGAAAAACAAAACAAGTGGATTGTTTGGGGTGAATTTCTCTCTTGTTTTCCCGCCTCCCTTTGAATTGGTATCCATAACGAACATTGGAAGCATGGAAATCACGTTATGGCCATATATACTGTAATGGGAGGGCTGGACAGACAGGGTGCATATTTATTAGGGGGCAGCAGGAATACATCAATACTTGTAAGTGAAAACACAAGAACGTTTTCCTAGGATGCTTTTCTAACCAAGGGCGTCACGCTTGTTTGGTTACCATTCATTTGGACATTAAACCAGGCAGTTCATCGTCCATCACGGCTCACCGTATTTTTCCCCCTTGTAACGTGAGTCTTGGTATATGATTGATTGATTTGATTTATTTTATTATTAAAGTGTCATGCATCTTCAGGATGCCCAGCCCACATGGGCTTATAAGATACTGTATTTGCTGTAGCAAAATAAAATGATAATGTCTATACACTGGGTATACAAAACATTAACAACATCTGCTCTTTCCATGACAAAGACTGACCAGGTGAATACAGGCGAAAGCTATGATCACTTATTGATGTCACTTGTTAAATCCACATCCGTGTAGATGAAGGGGAGGAGACAAGTGAGACATAGATTGTGTGTGTGTGCCATTCAGAGGTTGAATGGGCAAGTCAAAATATTTAAGTGCCTTTGAACAGAGTATGGTAGTAGCTGCCAGGCGCACAGGTTTGTATCAATAACTGCAACGTTGCAGTCAAAAGTTTGGACACACCTACTCATTCAAGGGTTTTTCGATTTTCTACATTGCAGAATAATAGCGAAGACATTAAAACACTGAAATAACACATATGGAATCATGTAGAAATTGCCCAAAAAAGTGTTAAACAAAGTAGCCACTATAAGGGCACAAGGCGGGACCCATACGCAGACACAGGAGGCAGATGGTTGAGCTCCAATATTTATATTACACAAGGGATTGGCAAAAGGCAGGCTGGGTACAGGCAAGAGCTCATAAACCAGGTCAGAGTCCAAACAGAACAAGGCGTTAGACAGGCTCGAGGTCAAGACAGGCAAGGGTTCAATAACCAGGTCAGAGTCCAAACAGTACAAGGCGTTTGTCAGGCTCGAGGTCAGGGCAGGAAGAATGGTCAGGCAGGCGGGTTCGGTGTCAGGACAGGCAATGGTCAAAACCAGGAGAACTAGGAAAAAACAGAGACTTGGAAAAAAATAGGAGCTAGGAGATAAACATTGGTTGACTTGGCAAACAAGACGAACTGGCACAGAGAGACAGAAAACACAGGTATAAATACACTGGGGATGATGAGCGACACCTGGAGGGGGTGGGGTCAAGCACAAAGACAGGTGAAACAGATCAGAGCGTGACAGCCACCCTTTGCCATTGATGACAGCTTTGCACACTCTTGGCATTCTCTCAACCAGCTTCAACTGGAATGCTTTTCCAAAATACTTGAAGGAGTTCCCACATAAGCTGAGCACTTGTTGGCTGCTTTTCGTTCACTCTGCGGTCCAACTCATCCCATCCCATCTCAATTGGGTTGAGGTCGGGTCATTGTGGAGGCCAGGTCATCTGATACAGCACTCCATCACTCCCCTTCTTGGTCAAATAACCCTTACAGAGCCTGGAGGAGTGTTGGGTCATTGTCCTGTTGAAAAATAAATGATAGTCATACTAAGTGCAAACCAGGTGGGATGGCGTATCGCTGCCTAATGCTGTGATAGACATGCTGGTTAAATGTTCCTTGAATACTAAATAAATCACTGACAGTGTCACCAGCAAAGCACCCCCACAACATCACACCTCCTCCTCCATGCTTCATGGTGGGAAATACACATCCGGAAATCATCCGTTCACCTACTCTGTGTCTCACAAAGACACTGCGGTTGGAATCAAAAGTCTCACATGTCCATTGCCCTGTGTTTCTGGGCCCAAGTAAGTCTCTTCTTATTATTGGTGTCCTTTAGTAGTAGTTTATTTGCAGCAATTCGACCATGAAGGTCTGATTCAAGCAGTCTCCTCTGTACAGTTCAAGGTTGAGATGTGTCTGTTACTTGAACCCTGATCTGATTCACCTGTCTTTGTGCTTGTCTCCACCCCTTCCAGGTGTCACCCATTTCCCATTATCCCCTGTGCATTTATACCTGTGTTCTCTGTTTGTCTATTGCCAGTTCGTCTTGTCTCGTCAAGCCTCCCAGCATGTTTTTCGTACTTTCTGTTTTCTTGAGCTCCTGTTTTCTAGTTATCCCAGGTTTGATCATTCTGCCTGCACTGACCCTGAGCCTGCCTGCCGCTCTGTACCTTATAGACTCTGCCCTGTACTACCGAGCCCTACCTGCCCTTGACCTGTCATTTGCTTGCCCCCTGTTTATATAGTAAACGTCCATTATTCGAACTGTCTGCATCTAGGTCTTTTCCTGATAGTATGAACTGGCAATGACAGTCCCAGCAGACTCGGACCAGCTCCGCAATGCCGTCTCCTCCCAAGGAGATACCATTGGAAGGCACGAGGAGTTGTTTCATGGTCTTATGGAAGGTTTCCAAACCTTAGCATAACGCCATGACCGCGCATTGAATACATTGTTGGAGCAATTCCGCGGGTTGTTTGTTAGGCAGCCTACCACGACAGTAACCTCCCAGCCCCTCAGTAACCCGGCTGTTAGCTGAGCGTCTCTCCTGACCAGCCTTGCTTCCAGAGAAACCCGCTTACCTCCCTCGGAAAGCTTCGCTGGAGAGTCTGGAACACGTCAGGCATTTCTCTCTCAGTGGTCCATCATCTTCGAGCTGCAGCCTCCTCCTTCTCCTCAGACTGCTCGAAGATAGGGTACCTCATCATGCTGATGTCCGGGAGGGCTCTCGCCTGGGCTATGGCAGTGTGGGAACAACAGTCTGCCGTGTGCTTCAGTCTGGAGGAGTTTGTGGCGGAGATGAAGAAGGTTTTTTTGATTCTCCGTTGTCTGGGAGAGATGCTACCCGGAACTTACTCCAGCTTCGGCAAGACTCCTGCAGTGTGGCAGAATATGTTGTGGATTTCTGCACACTGGTTGCCAAGAGTGCCTGTAACCCGGAATCCCTGTTTGACACATTCCTGCACGGATTATCGGAGGAAGTTAAGGACGAGCTAGCAGCCCGGGAAATGCAGACTGATCTCGACACGCTACTCGCCCTGACCATCCAGATCTAAGGGCAGCTAAGGGAACGTAGGAAGGAGAGAAGGTCCGATTACGGTCCCACTCGCCCGGCAAAGGATTCCACCTCGCCTCAAAGGCATCCCGGAAGTCCACCGAAGTCTATGTTTCCGAGAGAATCCAAGGCTACCTGAGTTTCCCCGGGAGTCTCCGAAGTCTGCCGATTTGCCTTCTCCCAAGCCGATGCAACTAGGCAGAGCTAGGTTTACACGTTTACACAGGCTTAACATAAAGAGTTGTCTGTATTGCAGAACTACTGGTCATTTCGTTGCCATACCTGTCCACTAAAAGACCAGGCTCACTGGTAGGGGCGGGTACTCAGTTGGGCCATACGGAGATCTTTCCTGCTGTGGGGGAACCAGTCAAAATCTCTCCAGGTAAAATATCTCTGTTTTATGGACACTACCCTGGTGTCAGAGCTGGGTATCCCCACTCAGTTCCTCTCCATTCCCATGGATGTAAGAGCGCTGGACGGTCGCTCTATAGACAGGGTCACCCACAATACCACCCCCATCAACCTGCGAGTGTCAGGGAACCACAGCGAGGCTATACAGTTCATGCTTATTAAGTCTCCTCAGGTTCCTGTAGTATTGGGATTATCTTGGCTCCAAAACCCTGCACCCGTGTATCGACTACCGAGGCCTCGATGACATCACAGTTAAGAGCTGCTACCCGCTACCCCTCATCTCCTCGGCCTTCGAGCCGCTCCAGGGGCTTTAGACATTACAGAGTAAATTCAATGGACCAAGTAATCTCTCTCTCTCCAATCTCCTATCTCCTATCTCCTCCCCCTCTCTCTCTCTCTCCCTCCCTCTTTCTCTCCAAGTCTCCCTCTCTCTCTCTCTCCCCTCTATCTAAGCATTGTTTGTGCATGTTAAGGTTGTCCTCAGGATCGGGTATGTTTTGTATGGGGTGCATGTAAAATGAAAATGAAGTGGGTTGATTTGAATGTCAAATTTGAGGAAGTACCCACTGTCATTACATTTTGAATGTCAATCCCATTTCAATTCAATGCATTCAGGAGGAAGTCTGGTTAAATACTTCCCTTCAGTCTATTCTTATCTGCCTGGCTGTGGTTGTGTTGCAGGACTGCCCTCTTCAATTTTGTCCTTGAAAAGCCAGGTGCAGCTTAACGCAGTAATTCAAAAGTGTGTTTCAGGAACAGATAAAAAACTATCTACAAGACTACATGAAGACTGCATGATACAACAGGGGTGGAAAGAGATAAAAATGCTGTGTAGTACTATTGTTGCACCTGCTACAGATGAGGTAGCAGCCTTCTAAGAACTGTCCCCTCCCCTCTCTCCCTCTGTTCTCCCCCTCCCTACCCCTCCCCCTACACTCAAACTCTGTTTCTCTTTCCACCTCCACAACACCGGCCTCTCAATAAACAGAAGCATCTTCAGTTCAGTCACTCCATGCAAATATACACAACCCACAAACCCCCAACAGAGGTGATTAAGAGAGGAGCAAACTCCCTGGATGGTCTGGATGGATTCTTGGCTGCTGTTGCAGCCAAGGTGCTAGTAAAAACAATACGAGGATCTGTGGAAAAAGCATTGATATGATTTAACCTACTGTAACTAATCAAGGCCCAACACTATGCTTTGTTACATTACCAGCTAAACAAAAATCACTCAGTGGGTTATTTTTTACATTGGACTACCCACACAAACAAAACAATGATAAAACCTGAGGCAGAATGGGCGATCTCACCAATCTGATAAGCAGTGCCACATGTAAATGTGGGTGTTTTGTTACATGTGATGTTTTTGTCATGCACATTATAAAGTGGTGAACCAAGTGTCAGCAACACCGGTTAAACCAGTCATAAAGCTTTACAGTTGCCCCTCCAGATGCTTTATCTTGAGTCTTGACAACCTCAGCAATATCGAACCAATTGCATTTTTATTAAAGATGTACTATTTTAAACTTGGATGTTTAATTATTAAGAAGCATTCAGGAAGGTTGTCAGGATAGGGCTATTGACCTATAGTAAAGACACAGAGTTATTAGAAGGAATATATATTTTTAATAGGAGTTATTATGAGGCACTAGCTACTCTATCTATGGAAGGAAGGAGATGGGGCTTGGCTAAGTAGGCCTTCCTGGACAGTCCTGCATGACACCTATACTTGGAAAAGCGCTATGTCTTCTCATTAGTGTTGGGTAGGCCGTGTGTGTGTGTGTGTGTGTGTGTGTGTGTGTGTGTGTGTGTGTGTGTGTGTGTGTGTGCATCCTCCCCAGGGACACAGGATTCCCTATAGCCAAAATAATTAGTGTTACAGATGTTTTAGATGCATAGATGGGTTTTCTGTCAGTGTATTTGTGTCCCAATTGATGTAAAGAGATTTAGCACTACCATTTACAGTATGGCTAGTTTAATCGGTTTGAATACATTAGTAATAGTGTACATTAGAATACAGTGTTTCTTGTTTCTAATTTCTCCAAGCAGGTTTTTGGAAGAGATGGTATGTTAAACTAAAACACAAAGTCAATGTTTGACACACTAAAGCATAAGGGTGAAAGTTGTCTTTCTATGTTGTTCCAACATTTCCTGTTGCTGAAGGATTATTTTCCTGCTGTAGCAAACTGGCTCAAATTAAGATCCTACATCTGTACTTTCCCTGCTAGATGATCACACAGGACGGATGGGTGTCCAGAGAGGCTCAGGGTGTCTCTAGCCGGAGACAACAGGTCAGGTCTCCTGGAGTTTCCACACCGCATTGGAGGACATTGCTCTCAGTTTTTAATTAGTGTTACAGGGTAAGATTTTGAGACGTTAATTCAGACTGTCTCTGTGTTTTGGCTTTTGAATGCAAACTGCTCTCTGGTATTTATCTCATTTCAACACGCACGCACACACACACACACACACACACACACACACGCACGCACGCACGCACACACACACACACACACACACACACACACACACACACACACACACACACACACACACACACACACACACACACACACACACACACACACACACACACACACACACACACACACACTAACAGTTTTATGACCCCCTAGCATAGCTTCCTGTCTTTCTAGCCGTCCTGTTCCCATGGGGCGTCCCGGGCCCTGGCTGCTCGATATGCCAGATATGGATCTGCAATGTATCTGCATGGCTGGGGCCAGACTGGCTCGTCATTCTGCTGGGAGACTCATGCGTTATCACTGGCAGAGGCATGGGCCTACTCTGGTGGGGGATACACGTGTTGTTGCACGCATAGACGGGCTGGCTGACAACTTCACAATGATGCTCGTGCATCGATAAGGCAGAAAGCCGCGTGGTGTTATGATTCTGAATAGTCAGATCCCACTGGGCACACACTGGTTCAATCAACGTTGTTTCCACGTAATTTCAATGATATTGCATTGACCCAAATGGAATAGATGCTGAATTGACATCTGTGCCCAGTGGGATAGATAGAAACCATGACAAGAAGCTGCCATGTGGGGAATCCTAAGTGACTCGTTTCAGATAATTGTATAATGTTCTTGATACCATGTGTTGTTTTAAAGTGTTTTGGCTCATGTCGTGTCTATGCTAATATGGCAAAACATTTGCTAACTAGCTAACCAACTAGCTAACCAACATTAAGTGCTCATTGTCCAAATGCACATGTTTTCAATAAACATTTGGAGACTAAATATAGTTTACATGTTGTCAACAATCTAAGCCAACCCTGTCTGTTTTGACCAATAATTGTGCACACTTCAGTTTGTTTGCTAAACAACCAACCATTAATAGACTCCCAAATTCCATCTGGACACGCCCCCTCTGGACACGCCCCCTCTCCTTTCCATTTACAGCACCAGAACTTCCTCTGCTAATCACCATTTCTCTCCTCTGGTATATAACTAAGCAGCTTGTTTAACCTCAGTGTATGTTCAGCGTTTATGGTGGCATGGGCGGCCCAATCCCCTACCTTTTGTTGTGCGTGAACTGACTCAATTAAGTACCTTGTATTGTGTAATTGTAATAAATAACCTGTGTACATTTATGTTCGTCAGCTCATATCCTATGTTTATCATAGCTTGTGTATTACTATATCATGTTGCCATAGATATTAAATGAGTATTCTAATTCTTGTGTGAAGCCTACTTTATATGATCCAGTTGTTAGTTCTGGCAATGGTCAGTAATGTATGCGAATATGTTATGTCTGCCCTATCTACCCTCCAGAACCACCTCTGAAACCTCACTCACCAACCATACAAGCCATTTAATATCTGATCCGGTTTCCTTGTGCTGCGCCATTGTTTGTCAGTTAGTAAATACCTTGAACCGGAAACCTTGTCTTCAAACAGCATTCCTGCATTATTACAGATGCACCATAGTGGCAATATCACTCTTCAACCTCGCCTAACACACACTGTAGTCCTTTTCTTTAAATGCATTGATTTGACTTGATTTCACCTTGTAGAACTAAGCAATAATACGATATGAATGCACAAACCCACGACTACTGTACAAACAAAAGCATCCCATGTCTCCCTGTACACACTAAATGTACCAATTCTAAGATGGCCCCTTTTCGCTAGATGGTGGATTCTCACATCTACCAGCCCATGGGACTTTTAGGAGAGGGTTTCCCCAAACTCGTTTTTTTTTCGTCCTAGCATTACACAGCTGATTCAAATCATCAAAGTTTGATGATGAGTTGGTTATTTGAATCCCCTGTTTAGTGCTGAGGCAACAACCAAAATGTGGACCCAGAGGGAGCCCCAGGACAGAGTTTGGGAAACATTTAGATGACCTACACTTGACCGTCTGACTGAACCCTCCTCCTCCAGGTCGGCTCTCTCTGTGGTCCAGTCAGAGCTGTCAGGGAACCACGCTGTTCTACCGTGTGTTACTGGGATAACTAGAGATCTTTGTCACAGTCAAACCCCCCTGATCTGCACGGACACACACACACGCACATTTTCAACGCACGCATATACTGTATGTATGTGTATACTTTACATAAGCACGCACATAGGATAAAACATGCAAATCCACACACAAGACATGACATTCACTGTGCAGGAAGAAGCACAAGGCCATAGATCAACAGTATGTGTAGGGAACATAGGGATTGTCATGCTCGTTGTATGGATGAGACCAAGGCGCAGCAGGATGTGAATACATCTTCTATTTTAATGAGTATCACACCACACATTTTAATGAAACAAAGATCACTTCAACAAACGTGTAGCTATATCGAATAAGTGCAGACACAAGCAACTAATACATAGATAATCACCCACGAATTACCCAAGGAATATGGCTGCCTAAATATGGTTCCCAATCAGAGACAACGATAAACAGCTGCCTCTAATTGAGAACCAATCTAGGCAACCATAGACATACAAAACACCTAGACTAGTAAACACCCCCATGAACATACAAAAACCCTAGACAGGACAAAAACACAACAAACCACCCCTTGTCACACCCTGACCTACCCAAAATAATCAAGAAAACAAAGATAACTAAGGTCAGGGCGTGACAGGGATGATGCACTGTTCTCCAACCCTGTTTCTGGAGAGGTTTTCACACCAACCCTAAACTAGCGCACCTGATTCTAATAATTAGCTGGTTGATAAGCTGAATAAGGTTAGTTACAACTGGGGTTGGAGCTAAAAACCTACAAGAGGGTAGCTCTCCAGGTTCAGGGTTGGAGAGCCCTGGTCTAGGGACACACAAGCCCTGGTGTAGGGACACACAAGCCCTGGTGTAGGGACACACAAGCCCTGGTGTAGGGACACACACGCCCTGGTGTAGGGACACACAAGCCATGGTGTAGGGACACACAAGCCCTGTGTAGGGACACACAAGCCCTGTTACAACAGCTGCAGGTTCCTTTCCCAACTACTGAGCCTTTACGAGTATCACACCACACTGACTGCACAATGAATCAGACTGGTCTTAAGCACGAGTCTGCTACTCCGCAGCATGCACTTTGTTGTCAAGTAGTAGTATTGTGTGTGTGACTTAGAAAACAGAAACAATATTAATTGTTAAATGAAACTGTGTGGTTTCTGGTTTGTGATGTTGTCGGTGTTACACACTGGAAATAAAGAAGAGAGACTTGAGAATAGGAACCCGACAGGAAGTGAAACAGCATGTTACAGAGAGAAGCCCTGCAGAGCCCTGTCTCAACTACGTCAAACAGCCACTATTATGGACAACATCCACAGGGAACACACACACACACAAAGATATCCCAATACATATATCCATTGTCACATATGTCTGTATATACGTTTTACAGCTGAATATTTATTTTCTTATATGTATAGTACATCAGGTCTGTTTATCCGGTTCTTGTTCTAGACCTCAACCCATACAGTAGTTGGTTTTGACACCCTATTCCCTATATTGTGATTAAGTGCAGAATAGGGTGCCATTTGTGACGCAGGCCATGTGAGCTCCCCAGAGCAACTGTGTGTTGTGCTTTAGAGTGGGTGTTGCGGGGGAGGCAGGTGGTCTCTGCTTAGTGCGGTGACAGTTCTGTAGCATTCTGAGAAAACCACCTTGTCAGCCACGCCTCCCAAAAGGACACCTTCCCAAGACGGTTAGACAGTTAAAGGTCGTCAACCACCGAGTCTGCAAACACACCCACACACACACCCTCATTAGGCTGCGGGAGGTTAGCTGGATCGTGAGAGAGTCTTGAACAGCACAACTGTGAATCATAATTGATTCATTTGAATTTATAGAATCATAAAAGTAGCAGGCCACTCAAACATTACAAAATGGTTGAAGATACAAAGACTGGAGGTTTATATCCATTGTCCTCTTTGGCATTACTCGATTCAGTTAAAATCAACAGGGAGTACCAATTACAAATAGGAACCATTTACAGCAATTCCAACCGCACAGGGGGGCCTGTTTAAGTCTCCTTGTGAAAGAATACCCCTAGGTTTACCTAACAACTTCAATGACTAAATTATCTGAACAGAGGTAAAAAATATAAAAGAATACTTGGGAATTCATGACATATAGTAAGATGAAGAAACAGTACTCTGAGCCGCAGCTCCATACTACTCAGACACAGAGAACTGATACTACTGTGTATACTGGTTGTTGGGTGGCGTGGGGTGTGTGTGTGTGTGTGTGTGTGTGTGGGGGGGGGGGGGGGGGGGGGGGGGGTCCGTGGGTGGCTTTTTACCATTTCTTTAGATCCTTCATGTCTAAATCATTGGCAGAAAAAAGTTTGGTCCAAATCAGAATATTGAATATTATATGAATCCTATAAATTAAAATGGCCAATTTGGATGCAATCAATTCGTGTAAATTCTCCAGAGGTCAAATTATATTTAGACAAAATAATGTTGCAGGAATGCTTGAAACAATATCAGAACAATCTGACATGGTGGGTGTCAAAATCCTCTTTCTTGTTCTTTTTGAGGCGGAACGACCCAGAGGAGAGCTATACTGTAATTGCAGTTTTTGCCAAAAAATAAAGACCGAAAGAAAGTACAAGCCAGACAAAAACGGTCTGCTTTTGATCAGGCAGGAGGGGCGGAGCACTCTGGAGCTATTTTTATCCCTTTTGTCTACCTCTCAAATGAAGCAATGGACTGTTGGTATTACTAAAGCCCCGTACATCAAGCTCCCTAACGCTACAGAAACAGGAGATGGGCTCCTGCCCAATGGGTCCTTCTGATTGGGACAAGGTTTTACTTAGGGCACCCATGGCATAGGGCTGTTCACTCTGTCTGCTACTGCTCTGCTACTGCTCTGCCTGGTGCTTGGCATTATGCCCCCCCTGCCTGCCCACGGATACTTTCAGGCCAACGTATCACTTTAGGTCTTGTTTTGTTTGGATTACAAAGGTATTGTGTTTATTTAATGAATCTGAACAAACGTTCAGTTTAAGATTAATTGGCAAAAATGCAGTAAAAAGAGATGGCTGTATAGAAAAGTCAGAGATAGAATGAGAGGGCCAATACATTAATGGCATGTTTAGACTTTTGTAAGAAAAAACTAACACACAGGATGTTGTGTGGGTGGGTAGTAGGGGGGGGGGGAAAGAGAAAGAGAGAGATGAGCTTGATTGGTTTACAAGGGAGGGGGGTCGGAGGCACTGTCACAAAACAGTGTTGATGAGAGAGATATAAAGAGAGAGAGAGTGAGGGAAGGAGAGAGGGTGATAGAGAGATTGGGAGTGTGAACAGCTCAATGTAAACAGGCTGTCAGAAAATAAAGTGCAGGGACATTGTCACCCTGCAGAGGCTGGGAAGAGAATCACATAGTATCTGCAGAGCAACACTCACCAGGGCAGAGAGCGGGAGAGAAGAGAGGGGGAGGGCAATGACCAGGGAGAGTCCACGACAGTGAGAGAGAGAAAGAGAGAGCGAAAGCAAGAGAGAGAGAGAGAGAGAGAGAGAGAGAGAGAGAGAGAGAGAGGGAGGGAGGGAAAAAAGGCTTAATTAATTCAGGCTGATGGGAGGGAGGGATGTTGCTGCCTCTACCATGGCTCCAGTGCCTGTGCTGTGCCTCTCTGTGTAGCTGGAGCGGTACTGTGTTGCTGTAGCTGCTGTGAGAGGCTGCTCACTGCTCTGCCCACGGGGAAAGCGAGACCCATGCCCCGGCCGGCTTGGAAAGGACTCCCTATCAACCCATACTGAAAAAAGCATCAAACACAGGGATGGGCAGAGGTAGGAGACAATCTATGTTTCACTCTCTCTCTCTCTCTCTGATGATGTCGCTGTGTTCATTTCTGTTTCTCTGGTTTATTTCTCCTGGTTTCTCTCTCACACTCTCTGTTTATATCCCCGTTTCTCTCTTTTTGTTTCTCTCTCTCTGTTTCTTTCTCTCTCTGTTTCTTCATGTTTCTCTCTCTCTCTCTTCGTGGAAGATCATTCTCCATTGATCATTGCTTTCTGACCAGGCTTTGGCAACTTTCTCGCTCTTCCCATTAGTACCTGTGTCACTGGAATTTGTGTGTGTGTTTATTTGTCCTTCCATGTCCTTTCACTTTCAATCTTTCTGTGTTATCCTACATGTATAGCAGCATGTTGATAATCTGGTTGTTGTGGTCAGTTTCTTAGTGACAATGTGTGGGCTTGTGCTGATTGTGGATGTGATGGATGTATGGGGGAGATAATCAAACAAGGATCCTCGGCCATTCCACTGAACTCACCCTTACTGTCCTTTCTCTCAGACACATTGAGACGGATTTAAGTTGACGATTTATTTCTTATGCTTGCTGGTGTGAGAGACACAGTCATGTTTTCAGACATATTTCTAAACTGTCTATATATATATATATATACACACACAAACGTGAATCAACAGCACAGCATTTTTGTCAAAGTTAATTTCCCTTGTGTTGTCTGAATAGCTGAATAGTTCTCATAAAAAGATTAGACTCCAGCACATTTTCACACGCGCAAACACATGTAGGACATTCTTGAGAGAGTTCATTGATAGCTGTCATAGATTATCAGTCCTCTCCTCCGTGTGTCAAGGCTGCTGCCAACGTTTACCTTGAGTTGTGCTCTCTCTTTCTCTCTCTGTCTCTATGTCTCTCTCTCTCTCTCTCTCTCTCTCTCTCTCTCTCTCTCTCTCTCTTCTCTCTCCATACCGTGTGATTCAGGCACCAGACTTTGATTAATCTCAAATCTGCACTCTTAATTACGCCTCATCATCCGATTACCAAAAGCAATGGTTATTCAGGCCCAGACAGGACGTCTGATTCACAGGCTGGCCAATAAACAATGAAGGATGCTTCTGTTCTAGTACGATGCGCTCTGAGTGAAGACCTGCCTGAACGAGAGGCTCATTCACCACTAGCTAATTGACTATGCTGCTCACCTTCTCAGAGCTCAGACAGAGCGAGACTGGAAAATTGGAGGGTGCACGTGCCTGTGAGTGAGTGCTTGCGTACATGCGTTTGTTATGTGTGCATGGATACTGGTAGGAGTGTCCATAGTGCCACTTAGATTCATGTTTACATCCACCATAAAGGGAGGTTGTCAGGTTTCTAATAGCAGGTAGTGGTCGAGGACGTGAAAAGATGTGGGATGATGACTGACATCCCTCTGTAGCCATGGTGGACAGCTTGGCCGCTCCTGCTTCGTGACATGGAGTGAGAGAGGATCAATAGACCAATAATAATCTGACGCAATTGTTCCATGGGATTAACATGACCATAGGTTGCCTCCAGGTGATTGATCACTAACAGAAATCTCCATGTCAAATGATAACCTACTCCATATGTAGTGTACTATATTTGATTAGTAGTGCTGAGCAATTAGTGCTTTTTGAGGTCTGTTCGGTTTTTCTATTTCAGTTTAGAATTATATATATTTTTTTACATTAAATGCACTGTGCATTATGTGGGTTGAACGCTGTAACAACCCAGAATTAAACAATTAATACAAGTCCCATGATGGTAGTGACTGCCCATTATGGCTTATTACTTACAGTATTAACCATCATTTACTTTAATAAAATATTTCAGTTGTTGTGTATATTACATTTGTTATATTTGATGACTTTATAGAGCTGCTGCCTATGATATCTGAAAAAAGCACTATTTTAGTAGTTCATCAAAGTAAATTAGGCCAACTTTTATGACTGCTGAATACCAACTATAAATCACTAAGGTTATCTATTTCAGGTATAGTTACCTCACAAAGAAATCTCTCTCTCTCTCTCTCTCTCTCTCTCTCTCTCTCTCTCTCTCTCAATTCAATTCAATTCAATTCAATTCAATTCAAGGGCTTTATTGGCATGGGAAACATGTGTTAACATTGCCAAAGCAAGTGAGGTAGACAACATCTATCTCTCTCTCTCTCTCTCTCTCTCTCTCTCTCTCTCTCTCTCTCTCTCTCTCTCTCTCTCTTTCTAGCTCTCTCTCTAGCTCTCTCTCTAGCTCTCTCTCTAGCTCTCTCTCTAGCTCTCTCTCTCTATCTTTGTCTGCCCCACATTAACCTACCATAGCAGGCATAAAAGAAACACACAGACCGGACAAGTAGGCTGGCAGTGGATTATGGTCATTGTAGTTAATTGCCACATTTTCTTCACTGAACTATGTAGAATACTGGCCTGTTGGACGCTACAACTCCCGACTAAACTCTGCAAAAAAAGAAACGTCCTCTCACTGTCAACTGCGTTTATTTTCAGCAAACTTAACATGTGTTAATATTTGTATGAACATAACAAGATTCAACAACTGAGACATAAACTGAACAACTTCCACAGACATGTGATTAACAGAAATGGAACAATGTGTCCCTGAACAAAGGGGGGGGGGGGGGGTCAAAATCAAAAGTAACAGCTGCATTAAGTACTGCAGTGCATCTCCCCCTCATGGACTGCACCAGATTTGAGATGTTACCCCACTCTTCCACCAAGGCACCTGCAAGTTCCTGGACATTTCTGGGGGGAATGGCCCTAGCCCTCACCCTCCGACTCAACAGGTCCCAGACGTGCTCAATGGGATGGAGATCCGGGCTCTTCCCTGGCCATGGCAGAACACTGACATTCCTGTCTTGCAGGAAATCATGCACAGAGCGAGCAGTATGGCTGGTGGCATTGTGATGCTGGAGGGTCATGTCAGGATGAGCCTGCAGGAAGGGTACCACATGAGAGAGGAGGATGTCTTCCCTGTAACGCACAGTGCTGAGATTGCCTGCAATGACAACAAGCTCAGTCCGATGATGCTGTGACACACCGCCCCAGACCATGACGGACCCTCCACATCAGCGTTACACCGAGTACAGGCCTCGGTGTAACGCTCATTCCTTCGACAATAAACATGAATCTGACCATCACCCCTGGTGAGACAAAACCACGATTCGTCAGTGAAGATCAGTCCAGTCCTGTCTGGTCCAGCGATGGTGGGTTTGTGCCCATAGGCGACATTGTTGCCGGTGATGTTTGGTGAGGACCTGCCTTACGAGAGGCCTACAAGCCATCAGTCCAGCCTCTCTCAGCCTATTGCGGACAGTCCTAGCACTGATGGAGGGATTGTGCATTCCTGGTGTGACACGGGCAGTTGTTGTTGCCATCCTGTACCTGTCCCGCCAGTGTGATGTTCAGATGTACCGATCCTGTGCAGGTGTTGTTACACGTGGTCTGCCACTGCGAGGATGATCAGCTGTCCATCCTGTCTCCCTGTAGCTCTGTCTTAGGCGTCTCACAGTACGGACGTTGCAATATATTTCCCTGGCCACATCTGTAGTCCTCATCCCTCCTTGCAGCATGCCTAAGGCACGTTCACACAGATGATCAGGGACCGTGGGCATCTTTCTTTAGGTGTTTTGCAGAGTCATTAGAAAGGCCTCTTTAGTGTCCTAAGTTTTCATAACTGTGACCTTAATTGCCTACTGTCTGTAAGCTGTTAGTGTCTCAACGACCGTTCAACAAGTGCATGTTCATTAATTGTTTATTGTTCATTGAACAAGCAACTCTGTGGAGTTATTTGGATTTTTACGAATTATCTTTGAAAGATAGGGTCCTGCTTCTTTTTTTGTTGAGTTTATATCGTACAGGGTTTGATCTGATTTATCTCCATAGAGAAATGGGGAAATGTGCGCATTGAGCTCAGAGAAAAAAACTAAATGGAATTAAAATTATTGAGCCGACTTTGGTCAATTAGTTGTTAACAAAAAACAAAAAATAACAGCACTGTTGATTGGAGCCCTATAAAAGTAGTGCACTGCGTAGGAAATAGGGTGCTATTTTGCGATTCACCCAAAGACAAGGTAAAAATCTGTCGTTCTGCCCCTGAACAGGCAGTTAACCCACTGTTCCTAGACTGTCATTGATAATAAAAAATAATACATGTTCTTAACTGACTTGCCTGGTAAAATATATATATATTTTTTTACTGCTGCTCTTTAATTATTTGTTATTCTTATCTCTTACTTTTTTGGGGGTATTTTCTTAAAACTGCATTGTTGGTTAAAGGCTTGTAAGTAAGCATTTTACTGCATTGTTGGTTAAAGTCTTGTAAGTAAGCATTTTACTGTATTGTTGGTTACTGTATTGTTGGTTACTGTATTATTGTATTCGCCGCAAGCGATTTGATTTGATTTGATTAAGCCCAGCTATCAGAAAAGGCAAAGATGTTCAGCTGTAACCATTGAATTAGAATGAAGTTCTTTGTCCATTATAGTATTTTTATTTCTATGGTTATAGCCAATCATCTCTGCCTTTGAATGGGGAATGCTGTTCTACTCATTTGAATTCTATAGCTCGAACTATAACTGTATTATATATATCTTGGTTAACATATTGTTGCTTTCTCTCTTGGGAAGTGTATTAACGGTCCAAGGTCAAGGGGCTGTCATATTAAGATAATAGTATTGTAGATAATAGCAGTAAGTTAAGGGTAATTGGACAAAATGATACATTGGAGCTGTCCAGAAGGGATAAGGAACAACCAGAGGCTAGGGATGTGAACAGGCCTAGTCTTGCTTGCCCATGCATGGCCTTTAGTATCTAGTACAGTACACTGTAGCTTGGCTTCACCACCGCCACGACACGCACGACTCCACCACTTAAAACCAATCCCCTACTGTTGCCATAACACCCAGCAGCCCCTCCATAAACACTGGTGGTATTTCTGAGGCTTCCTCCCCAGGAGAATAGAAAGCCCTAACAGCCTAGTGGCTGCAGAGCACTGCTGCTTGCTCAGCTGAGGTGGTGTACAGGGGGGAGAAAGCTGAATAAAAACACTCAGACTAAACGGTGTGTGATCAGGAGTTGGGAAGACACTAAATACAAGATGCTATTTAGAGAGATGACAACATTGAGTTGTGATTACATGGATGACAGGGGGCAACTCTATTTGGGACAAGGAAGAGGAAAGTGTGTGTGTGTGTGTGTGTGTGTGTGTGTGTGTGCGCGTGTGCGTGCGTGTGTGTGTCTGACTGTTTGCATCCTGTCTGAAGTGCCGACAGACATAACAAATCATGGGCAAAACCATTTATGAGCAAAGTTCAAGCTCCCTCAGACCAGAGCCCCAAGATAGACCATGCCCCAGTTCTCTCATTAGACTAACAGGAGATTAAAGATTTGACTTGAACTTTGCCCTTGGTCTGTACCCCTTTCCTCATAACGTGTCACTACATCAAATGAAATTCATTCATCTCAAACAGCATCCAGTAAGTAGGGAAAGTTGAAGTACATTTCATGGTGTTAGTAATGGTTAGCTACAGTGCATTCGGGAAGTATTCAGACCCGTAGATTGTTTCCACATTTTGTTACGTTACAGCCTTATTCTAAAATTGATTTTTTAAAAAAATACTCAGCAATCTACACACAATACCCCATAATGACAAATGTTTGCAGCATTGAAGGTCCCCAAGAACACAGTGGCCTCCATCATTCTTAAATGGAAGAAGTTTGGAACAACTAAGACTCTTTGGCCGCCTGGCCAAACTGAGCAATCGAGGGAGAAGGGCCTTGGTCAGGGAGGTGATGAAGAACTCGATCGTCACTCTGACAGAGCTCTAGAGCTCCTCTGTGGAGATGGGAGAACCTTCCAGAAGGACACCCATCTCTGCAGCACTCCACCAATCAGTGTGGTAGAGTGTCCAGATGGAAGCCATTCCTCAGTAAAAGGCACATGACAGCCCGCTTGAAGTTTGCCAAAAGGCACATAAAGACTCTCAGACCATGAGAAACAAAATGCTCTGGTCTGATGAAACCTAGATTGAACTATTTGGTCTGAATTCCAAGCGTCACGTCTGGAGGAAACCTTGCACCATCCCTAATGTGAAGCATGGTGGTGGCAGCATCATGCTGTGGGGATGTTTTTCAGCGGCAGGGACTGGGAGAGTATTTAGAATCAAGGCAAAGATGAACGGAGCAAAGTATGGAGAGATCCTTGATGAAAACCTGCTCCAGAGTGCTCAAGACCTCAGACTGGGGGGAAGGTTCACCTTCCAACAGGACAACGACCCTAAGCACACAGCCAAGACTATGCAGGAGTGGCTTTGGGACAAGTCTTTGAATGTCATTGAGTGGCCCAGCCAGAGCCTGGACTTAAACCTATTGAAACATCTCTGGAGAGACCTGTAAACAGCTGTGCAACCACACTCCCCATCCAACATAACAGAGCTTGAGAGGATCTGAAGAGAAGAATGGGAGAAACTCCCCAAGTTTGCCAAGTGTGTCGTGTCATACCCAAGAAGACTCAAGGCTGTAATCACTTTCAAAGCTGTTTCAACAAAGTACAGAGTAAAGAGTCTGTTTTTAGCTATATGTTTTAGAGCCACAAAACTCCAGTTTGGTTATTAGGGATGTATCACAGAGAGACTATCCTAAACAGTGTCAAACATGACTGGCCTTTAGTGAGAATTGAAGCTTCATGCCAGGAGCATTTTACCACCAGCCAGTGTCAGTGGCCTTTTATCATTTTGGAAAAAGTCTCTCCTCCGTGACCTAGAAAGCTATAAGTGGTCGAGTGGTCGAGGAGAGTGTCAATTCATTAATTGGCAAACAAAAGACAGTCCTTCCCTCCTCGATAACCTTTTTTTGGCGAGGAAGCACAAGTGTCTCCTACCCGAGTCCTTCGCGGAGTAGTTTAGAAATCTGTCTTACCCCCTTTGAATCAGCTATTGTTTTCTCGAAAAGCATGCAAACATTTAAAAATGATATGCTACTTATCCTTTTATCTATAAAATATCTTGCACTACTAACTAAATGTATTTTTTAAATTTTATACATTTATTTTGGGATTCCACCATGTAAACGTATTTTGTCTGATGACGCGCGATTGGAGAAGGAGAGTCTCATTTCATACAAGCTCATTTTCGTCTACTAGCCCTTTCCTTGATTATCTTTCAAAAAGGGGCCAGAGAGGACCGAGGAGAGAGGACGCAGGAGGTTGAGCAAATCCAATTGAGAAAAGGCCAATGTGTCCAAACCTCCAATTCATGGTTTGTTTACGGTCATCGGCACAAGAGCAACGAGCTACTGTAGGTGATAATGAGCATGACTGAATGGCTAAAGCAGGAAGCACCCTCAATGAGCAGGGCTCAAGTGATTCAATCCCTATCAGACGGACCTGTATACCCTACTACAACTCAATGCTTGATGCTCTTTCCTCTGTGTTTCAGTCCAGGCGTGTGTGTCATTCAAATTGGGTATTAGTCCCGCTCCCTTATGGCAAGGCTGAGATTTTAAGTAGAGCTGAGCACAGATTCACAGAACTAATACTAGATGGATGAGAACAATACCCTATTGATGCTCAGGCCCAGAGTGACCTCATAGGTTCAGGGCATACGAGATAGAATTGCGTGTTAGTGTTCTTTAGTCATGATTACCTGAAAATGTATTTTGCAGACTCAGAAAGAATCCCTGACTCTGTAAATTATAGGAAAAATGTCCTTCAGAGCAATTCTTTTTTGGATATTATTTTGTTTGGGGCTCATCATTTTTTAGCCTTGTAGACCATAAGCAAAGTGCAGTAGAAAACTACAAAGAACCTGTTATATAATCAAAACGGATACATTTGTTTACTCATAGAAACGTTTTTCTCGGTTGCCTTCTTTGCCTTGCTTTAAACACTAAGTGGTCTACAAAATTGCAGTTGTTTGAAGTTTGGGCTGTGATTCTGCCACACGCAGTCCAGGCAGAGACACAGGGCTGTTGTGTTGTGTGGTAGATCAAGCTGAACCATTCTTTACTAAGGATCTTTGGCTCAGAAAGTCATCTGGACCTCCAGTTTGGCTGTAAACAGAGGCTGTCTTAAAGCTTTTGTGCAGCTTCTATGACAGCTGACAGTCCAAATGAATTCCTCAAACAACTGTTATCCTCTCTCCTCACTTTCCCTCTCACACAGACCATTAGGGTTATGGAAAAGGTTAGTCCCTTTCAATTCAGTCAAGTCAGGAATTAAACTGAAATTCCAATTTTCCTAATTCAGTGTGTTTATTGAATAGACTGAATTTAAATGAAATTGACCCTTACCCTGGTTATAGTCAGAAGCCTTTGACACAGTGACACTTCGATTCAATGCTAGCGCCATGGTTCCCTTTGGTCACCCAGTTGTAGGGCGGCCCAGCCCCTGAAGTGATGTTTTACACTGTGTGCAAGTATTTCCTTTGTGTTGTCTTAGGAACAAATCAAATTAAATTGTATTGGTCACATAAAATACAGTACAAGTCAACATTTTGGACACACCTAATAATTCCAGGGTTTTTCTTTATTTTTTACTATTTTCTATATTGTAGAATAATAGTGAAGACATCAGAACTCTGAAATAATACATATGGAATCATGTTATAACCAAAAAAGTGTTAAACAAATCAAAATATATTTTATATTTGAGATTCCTCAAAGTAGCCACCATTTGCCTTGATGACAAATTTGCACACTCTTGGCATTCTCTCAACCAGCTTCACCTGGCATGGTTTTCCAACAGTATTGAAGGAGTTTCCACATATGCTGAGAACTTGTTGGCTTCTTTTCCTTCACTCTGCTGTCCAACTCATCCCAAACCATCTCAATTGAGTTGAGGTCAGGTGAAATAGCCCTTATCAGAGTATGTTGGAGTCCCTGATGTCTCTCTGGAAAGAGATCCTCGCCCTGAGCTTGTCTACTTTATTGTCCAGGGACTGAACATCTGCGAGTAATATGCCCGGAAGTGGTGAATGGTGTGCATGCCTCCTGAGTCGGACTAGAAGTCCACTCCGAATACCTCTTCTCCACCGGCGGCGTCTTGGAGCAGCCTCTGGGATAAATTCAGTTGCCCTGGGGGGTACGAACAAAGGATCCAATTCGGGAAAGCTGTATTTCTGGTCGTAATGCTGGTGAGTTACCGTCGCTCTGATATCCAAAAGTTATTTCCGGCTGTGTGTAATAACACAATAAACCTTCTGGCCTAATAATGAATGAAATAACACACAAAAAAACAAAAAATACTGCAAAGTTCATTAGGAGCTAGGAGCAGAGCTACCATGTCTGTTGGCGCCCTCTTCTAATCATCCAGGTTATTCAAGATTGACATTAAAATTGGATGTCTATCCATGTCCTGAGGATGCCGGGAAATGCCTTCAAAACCGGCCGCTAGAGGCGCTAGGGTAGGCTTGGGTTTCCCTAGGGCATTGTAGACTGGGGTGGTGGATGGGTGTAATCCTGTGACTCTGGATCAGAAGGTTGCGTGTTCAATCCTAGTTGTGGTCACTATTTTTTATTTGAGGTTTTAACCCTATTCCAAACCTTAACCCTTACCTTAACCATTTGGAATGAGTGCCTAAACTTCGAAATTTGACGTTTGGAGAATGTGGATGAACATCTAATTCTGCAGTGAGACTGTGAGAGCTTGTTGCTTAGGAATGCTGCATTATCTCTCCAAATCAAATCAAATGTATTTATAAAGCCCTTCTTACATCAGCTGATATCTCAAAGTACTGTACAGAAACCCAGCCTAAAACCCCAAAACAGCAAGCAATGCAGGTGTAGAATCACGGTGGCTAGGAAAAACTCCCTAGAAAGGCCAGAACCCAGGAAGAAACCTAGAGAGGAACCAGGCTATGAGGGGTGACCAGTCCTCTTCTGGCTATGCCGGGTGGAGATTACACGTACACACACACACACACACACACACACACACACACACACACACACACACACACACACACACACACACACACACACACACACAGACACACACAGACACACACACACACACACACACACACACACACACACACACAGAGGTGCACACACGCACACACGTCACTCCAAGCTGACAGCAGGTAGAGGGTCACGTCGGGGCCTATACTGACAGACAGGGAGACGCTGTGGTGCTTTTATCATGACTACCGCACAGTCACTTTCTGAAGAGGGGATTCTGCATCGCATCATTCTAGGATCAGGTCCTTCCCTGCTCATTTGATCCTATTCACTATGATCTAAAAGGCTGAATGTATCCTAGATCAGCACTGAGACACTTCGTGGATTTGGGCCCTGGCTGTGCCGGTCTGGCATTGGCTGTGTTCTCATTACCTTTGACTGATTATGCTCTTTCAAACTACCCCTCCATGTATTCTCAACCCTCTTTCTCCCTCTCTCGCCCTCACCCTCTCTTGCTCCCTCCCCCCTGTCCCTCCCCGTCCTCCATCTCCCTCTAGAGAAGGAGATGTCACTGCAGGACTTTTCTCTACCTCCTCTCCTTCTCCTTTTATCGTCGTGGTGATCAGTGTCCTAATTTGGCATTGATGTCTCTCTAACATGCTCCAGCCATTCAGGCGAAATAAACATCTCACTCCAGTGCACATGTTGCGCAGTTATCCCTGCACGTTTCAGTAGGTGCTGGTGAGGTACAGCACACTCTGTGTCCGTCACTCCTTCTCTCCCTGGTCCTTGATTGTTCTTCAGATGTTTTGCCGGTCCTTCTTCAGACATTTTGAATGGCTGTTTTCTGAAAGTCCTGATTGTTTTCAGTAAAACGTGATTTGATACCCCTTAAAATAGAATGAGATTGGAATAAAGTAATTTCCAAAATGGAGACTGCAGGTTGCTAGTTGACTGTTGACTTTCTGATCCAGTTAGTCTGTGTAACTTCAGTATGGCTCGAGAGGCTTTTAAAAAGAATATGTCATCACTTACAGAGTGCTGTGCTGTGTTAACACTCAATGACGTGTGATGATTACGTGACTATTAAGATTTAAGACCTGATTGGCAATAAAGACATACTGTTCTGTGCTAGGTGCTTCTTTCATAGTAACCATGAGCTAATCACTCTGTCCCTGTTGGGAACAGTGTCCTGTTGGTTAGTTTTAGCACCTGATTGCACTTGAACTAGTTATAGGGAAATGGCATAATTAGTAACACAAAAGTCATGGGTTCAATTCCTGTGCGAATCATATATTGACATAATCACATGCACATACTGAACACTGAATTGCATATTTTATTATTAATATCAGGGGGCCCTGCTTGACTCGACTGCCATATAGAGATATTGGCTAGCATGGGAGAGAAACGGAAAACATTTTGCCGTGGTCGTAATAGAACTAGGGAGTGACAGTAAAGTTTGTTTCCCTTGGCAGTGTAAAGGTAGCCTGGTCCCAGATCTGTTTGTGCTGTCTTGCCCCTGAATACCGGCAAGACAGCACAAACAGACCTGGGACCAGGCTACCCTTGGAGGGGAATAACAGTCTGGTGCAGATCAGTGGGTGGCTGATTGTGTCCTCAGAATGTGGGCACATGCATCCAGGTGGAAGAGGAAAGACGGAGTGTGAGTGGTTGAAAGACAGAGGTGTCTGATGAAGCGCTCCGAGCCTGTCTGTCTGACTGTTATTTCTCCCTCCCTGGCTTGGCCATCAATACCACTTCTTAAGATATTCCTTTAGTGAACTGCATCTTCATCTGACTATGTAAGACCATCTCCCAGCAACTGACAGCTTCCTGAATTAGTTTTTGTGTTTGTTTTTTTAAAGTGACTTTGAGATTCTGTATGAAAAGCGCTATATAAAATACATCTGGTATTATTACTTTGATAGTTATGCTCAAAATAAAGACTGTAGGTAAATGTGTATAACCTTAAGGATGGTGTGTATAAGGTATGTGTGTGTGTGTGTGTGTGTGTGTGTGCGTGTGTGCGTGCGTGTGTGCGTGTGTGTGTGTGTGTTTGTGTGTGTGTGCGTGCGCGCGCGCGCGAGTGAGTGAGTGAGTGCAAGGGAGAGAGAAGGAGACTTATTTAAATGTCAAATCTTTTTCTTCCCATTTCATTTTAAAATCACACCAACACATCACTAAAAAACCTCTCAGCCAAATGAAATATTAAAGTTTACAGTAGGTAAAGGTCTTGAGTTGTAAGTACACAGAACACCTCTGAGTCACCATTGTCTCAGACAGACATACAGTATAGGGTATACAGTGTAGAACACAGTGTAGTAGTGGTAGTGCTCTGCAGAGCTGGGAGACTGCAGAGACGAGAGACTGAGTATGAACACAGAGGTGTTAATATCCCCTCATTGAGAGCCTGAATGGCTGAATGAGTCACCACAGACCATTAGAACACTGAGCAGAGAAGGAGTTCTGGCAAAAGCACAGTTTGATTGACTCTGTCTGTGTGGGCTTTTTCTCAGTGAGTACTGACAAGTTAAAAGCTAGATTCTGATGGAGAAATAAGGAGGGGTGTATGACTGCACATTGTTCCTTCAATCAGGATTCTTCAAGGGGGACTACTAGTCCTGACTCTTCTTCCTTCTTCCTGTATTCTTTCTTCTTCTTGTATTCTTATGTGAAGATGGCACTGATAGAAATGGCAGCTTTGCTTCTAGTCCTTAGGAAACAGTGCAGTATTTAGTTTTTTTCATGTATTATTTCTTACATTGTAAGCCCAGAAAATCTTAAGTGTTCTTACATACATCCAGCACTACGACCAGGAATATGACTTTCCCAAAGTGGATCCTTTGTCTGCACCTCCCAGGGCATTTGAGCTGATTCCAGAGGTCGAACCAAAACAATGCCATCGGAGGAGAGGGTGCGTGCACACCACCCACCGCTTCCGAGTATATCACTCGCTAATGTCCAGTCCCTAGTTAACAAAGTCGAAGAAATCAGGGCAAGAGTTGCTTTCCAAAGAGATGTCCGGGATTGTAACATACTCTGTTTCACGGAAACATGGCTAGCTGGGGACATGCTGTCAGAGTCCATACAGGCAACGGGATTTTCAATGCATCGCGCCGACAGGAATAAACATCTCTCCGATAAGAAGGGCAGGGGTGTATGTTTCATGATTAACAACTCATGGTGTAATTGTAACAACATACAGGAACTAAAGTCATTTTGTTCACCTGACCTAGAATTCCTCACAACATTATCTCCCTAGAGAACTCTCCTCAATTATTGTCACAGCATATCCCACCGCAAGCGGAAACCAAGACCTTCATCAAGGAACTTCACTGGATTTTATGCAAACTGGAAACCATTTATCCTGAGGCTGCATTGATTGTAGCTGGGTATTTGAACAAAGCTCATTTGAGAACAAGGCTACCTAAATTCTATCAGTATATCAATTGCAGTACATGAGCGAGTAACACGCTCGACAATTGCTACTTCTGCAATGCATACGAGGTCCTCCCCCGCCCTCCTTTTGGCAAATCTGACCATGAAGCGCCCGTGCTTAGGTCTATCCAACGCTGGTCTGACCAATCGGATTCTACAAGATTGCTTCAATCACGTGGACTGGGATATGTTCCGGGTAGCCTCAGAGAACAAAATTGATGTATACGCTGACTCGATGAGCGATTTGATAAGGAAGTGTATAGGAGATGTTGTACCCACTGTGATTATTAAAACCTTCCCTAACCAGAAACCGTGGATTGATGGCAGCATCCGTGCAAAACGGAAAGCACGTACCACTGCATTTAAACATGGCAAGGCAACTGGGAATATGGCAGGATACAAACAGCGTAGTTATTCCCTCCGTATGGCAATCAAACAAGCAAAGTGTCAGTATAGAGACAAAGTGTCGCAATTCAACGGCTCAAACACAAGACGTATGTGGCAGGGTCTACAGTCAATCACGTATTACAAAAAGAAAACCAGCCCTGTCGCAGACATCGACGTCTCACTCCCAGACAAATTAAACAACTTCTTTGTGCGCTTTGAGGACAAGATAGTGCCACCAACGCGGCACGCTGCCAAAGGCTGTGGGCTAGGAAGGCGGTGATAGGTCTTGTTTTGTAATGCAGACTGAGAAATTAGAGTGCAGAGGTGTATTCCCCGTATCCTGTTCTGTATAATTGTGCTCATACAGTATGCTCTGTCCTCCTATATGGTGCGATGACTTGCTGTCACTTATAGACATACATCATAATCATTCTATTAATTTTCGGGGAACTCCAAGTAACAAGATCTCCCTTTCCTGTGAAATAACTTTAAAATAGAAGCCTTACTCACAGCACACTTGTTTTGCCAGGAAGGAGATTAGGATGCAGGTGTGTAACAACAGTATGCTTTGTCCTCTCACACGGTGTGTTGACGTCATAGGTTAATGTGCACTGAATCCATGTTTTGTATATAGCACGTGCCCATGCACACATACTCTACACTAACACAGGAAGTGATCCATAAGGTGTCACTTTGCTGCTGAACCTCCCCCTCCCCCTCCTCCTCTTCCTCTTCCCCCTACCTCTCATTCACTCCCCCTCCTCCCCCTACATCCCCTACCTCTCCCTACCTCCCCCTCCTCCCCCTACATCCCCTATATTCCCCTACCTCCTCCTCTCCCCTACCTCTCCCCACATACCCTTCTCCTCTTCCCCTTGCATCCCCTACCTCCCTCTACATCCCCTCCTCACCCTCCTCTCCCCTACCTCTCCCTACATCCCCCTCCTCCTCGTGCTGTGTGCACACCTACTGTATGACGTTAGAGTTGCTAGGTAACCTTGTGAGCAAACAGAATCCCTCTCTGCACTGAGGGGAGGCCCCATACAGTTGATCAGTAAGTGCCTTTGTCTTACCCTACCCTCACCTCCCCTACTGTCTCTCCTTCCCCAGATGCGCGCTCGCACACACACACACACACACACACACACACACACACACACACACACACACACACACACACACACACACACACACACACACACCACACACCACATACACACACCACACACACACACTTACAGAACCACAGACACACACAAGCCCCCTGACAACCAGCTCCACTCCTGTTTCTGTCTTCCACCTCCACTGTATGTCTCCCATTTCTAAGCATGCATGAACTAGCTAGCTCTACCAGCCCCGCTGGCTGCTGCTCTTCTATTATCACATGCCTCCCTGGCTCTCTCACTTGGTTTGGAGAGGAGGAAGGTTATCAGGTACGACAGGACTCTCATTTTGGAACAATACCTTTCTCTCCCTGTCTGCCTGTTACTGGCTGTGATTATGCTACAGATGAAGAATGGAACGTCTGTATTATTTTCCTAATTGAGAGTAGATGACATGACCCCAGGCTATTACAGTTATTACCATGTTTCTGTTTGTAGACATTTCTTCCTCCCAGGTATTATTACCCAAGGCTGGCGAGTGAAACAATAGCACCTTTCTTTTTATTTCTGTATAAAATATAAATGTTCCTTCTTTCACACTCTTTATTTTCCTCTGTTATTTAACCTCTGTCGGACAGCGTCAAACCCATAGCACTCTGTTTAAACTCATCTGTTCACAGAAACATTACGACTGTGTCGGGGCAAACGAGAAGACATGTCACGGTCTGAATGTGACCCCGTGGTGCTTCACAGTCATTTGCGTTTTTACATACATCCACCTTTAAGATACACACACTCTAATCTCCATCAGTCAAAGTGGATCCAATTCATATTTATTAGGCAAAGTAGTCCACTCAGCAGTATTTTAATTACTGGCCTCACCAGGTGTCGACCTGAGCGATCCAAGACAATAATCTAAAACACTATGAAGTCACACTTGAGAAAAAGGTTGAATATTAATTGATTCAACAAGTGATTGACCGATTTATAAGTGGAATCGGATATAATGGTCACATTACATAATGAAAACTGAGTGGCCTCCGTCACTCCAAATGTGAAGAATTCCATATATTTCACTAGATTGGATCTCTCACAGGAATAACATTATATTCTCTGAACACAGAGTTAAAAATGTAGTAAACTGTTCCTAAGGGGGAACATGTAAAAATGCCTTTCTGTTATGGGAGAGTAACAGAAATAACATTGGTCATGATTAATGGACAGTGTGATAAAACCCTGTTCACCATTAATGATCCGAATGATCAGGAAAGAAGCAATAATATTGTTCTCTGGTTTGAAAAGCTGTTCCACCCTCTCAGATGTAATCTGGCCCAATGCTGGTACATTCCTGCCCAAATCAAACACCCACTGAGCACTTTGATTACACGGTGACACTAACATACCTCTGGCTCCCAGCCAAGGGGTATGTTACACACACACTTGACCAATCTGTTGCCCTCTCAGATGACTTTCCAGGAACTGGAAGATTTCATTGGAACACGGATACTGGCCATACGGGAAGAGCTCAGAACATCTGCGTTTGCATAAGGGGTCTGATACTGAGAACAGATACTGGAAATAGATGCTCCCTCTGTGCAGACAAAGTGCTCTGTGTGTGTTCTAATACCATTACAGTAGACGCTCCTCCGTGTTGTCTGACCACCTCTTCAGACCAACGTTAACGTAGCCTCTCTAGCCAGACTCATGGCACTCCACCCAGAGTGGCTGTGCAGAGGCTACGTTAACATGGGCCATGTTTTCCTCTACCATCAAAGAGAGTTAGAGACTCACTGTCTGTATTCTCTCTCAGTTGTCTCTCTAGCTGTTGTACTTTTGTATATTTGATCTCTCTCTCTCCACCCATTTTCACATTTACATTGTAGCTATTTAGCAGACGGTCTTATCCAGAGCAGCTTACAATTAGGGCATTCATCTTAATTAGTTAATTCATCCTTTCTCAGCCCATTGAATCATCCCATGCCAAGGCTTGTCACTGGACACAGATGGCAATTCCCAACATCTATTCCAACATCTATTGGTTGTGGAAACAACGTTGACTCAACCAGTGGGTGCCCAGTGGGTTACAATACCTAGAAAACATGTAATCTTTACAATTCTGATTCCTTTACATTTTTGTAATGTCTCTGTCTACACTCAAACTTGTAATTTTGCTCTTTCTCCTACAATCCTCCTCTCTCTACCCATCATATTATCCCATGCACGGTATTGTGGTACATTGAGGTTTTACATAGAAGTTATTTCGTCTTTACAATTAACTTCTAGGGTTAGAGTAAATGAGTAAACCTCTCATATAATTGGATCAGTTGCAAATCAGTGTTATTGTGAGTGTGTGTGAGAGAGAGCGGGAGTGTGTGTGTGTGTGTGTGTGTGTGTGTGTGTGTGTGTGTGTGTGTGTGTGTGTGTGTGTGTGTGTGTGTGTGTGTGTGTGTGTGTGTGTGTGTGTGTGTGTGTGTGTGTGGGCGAGAATTAGACGCTGACAAGATTAAACTGTGATCTCATCTCTCCACACCAACCCCAGGAGTCCAATCTGCAGCTCTGTGATGAGCCCCCATGACTAACGTCATCCCCCTACTGTCACTGAGGGCAGCTCTGTGATGAGCCCCCATGACTAACGTCATCCCCCTACTGTCACTGAGGGCAGCTCTGTGATGAGCCCCCATGACTAACGTCATCCCCCTACTGTCACTGAGGGCAGCTCTGTGATGAGCCCCCATGACTAACGTCATCCCCCTACTGTCACTGAGGGCAGCTCTGTGATGAGCCCCCATGACTAACGTCATCCCCCTACTGTCACTGAGGGCAGCTCTGTGATGAGCCCCCATGACTAACGTCATCCCCCTACTGTCACTGAGGGCAGCTCTGTGATGAGCCCCCATGACTAACGTCATCACCCTACTGTCACTGAGGGCAGCTAGCCTTAATTCTGGCTCCTCTCATCACTGCAGATTGAATCCATGCCTTGTTCTTCCTCCTTCTGTTGCTCATACATAGAGATGCTTTGATGCTTTCTACCTCACCCCTGTCATTCTGTCCATGAGCTGGTAAACTGCTGTGTATTTTCCACCTGGCTGCCTCCTCCATCCAGAGAGATGTATAGATTACTCCTCCTCAGAGCAGAGCTGTCTCTGTTGCCCGCATAGCACATGTACATACCTACATTGAGGAGCCCACTATTTCACTCTATCACAGGAGGTTGGTGGCACCTTAATTGGGGAGGACAGGCTCGTGGTGATGGCTGCAGCGGAATAGCATCAAACACATCCAACTTGAATACCATGTGTTTGATGCTATTCTATTCGCTCCGTTCCAGACATTATTATGAGCCTTCTTTCCCTCACCAGCCTCCACTTTACTCTATGTACTGTATGTGTATGGTTTATGTGCTTTGGCAGTGACTAAGTGTCAGGAGTCTGTGTGTCTGTGTTCTATAATGGCGAAAGATGGTTTGATAGAAACTAATCTCTCTCTCTCTCTCTCTCTCTCTCTCTCTCTCTCTCTCTCTCTCTCTCTCTCTCTCTCTCTCTCTCTCCCTCTCCCTCTCTTTATATCTCTCTCTATCTCTCTCTCTCTCGCTCTCTCTTTCTCTCTCTCACACACACACCCACTCTCTCTCTTTCCCTCACTCTCTCGCTCTTTCTCTCCCTCTCTCCCTCTCCCTCTCCCTCTCCCTCTCTCTCTCTCTCCCTCTCCCTTTCCCTCTCTCTCTCCCTCTCTCTCTCCCTCTCTCTCTCCCTCTCTCTCTCCCTCCCTCTCTCCCTCTCTCCCTCTCTCCCTCTCTCTCTCCCTCTCTCTCAGCTTGTGTCTGTGTAATCAGAGAGAGAGAGGCCAAGAGACCTGCATCTGGCTGGACCGCTACATCACGTACTGATCCACCATCTCTGGTGTCTGTTTCTGCCACCACCTGCACTCACTGGGAAGGATCTGGGATGACGCCATGACAGATATTAACCTCCTCAGCTCCACACAGGGATAACCACACTAGAACCTCATTCCACCTCAGAGGCACATCCACCACCATCCTCCCTCACGTCCCTCCCAGCTGGCACCATGATGGGAGACGCAGTCGGGAGCTGGGAGTGTCTGAGTCCGTCTGAGTTCGGTCAGCTGCAGCAGTATAGCGAGTGTGAGTACTAGCATTACCTGTTTTAGCAATTGGTAAACTGAGGCAAATGTATCCTGACATACCACTATCAGCAATACTTGTGTCAGACCTTGGGTCAAATACATAAAAATACTTGAGCTGAGCTTGATTTAGTTTTCTCTACACAATGGGATCAATGGAATCAATAGTGCAAACTAAATCAAGCTCATGCATTTGACCCAGGTCTGATAGCTGCGATAACCTGACGCACCCAGACCAGGTCTGGTAAGTGGGATACCCTGAGGTCACCAGACCAGCTCTGATAGCTGGGATAACCTGACATACTGTAACCAGACAAGGTCTGATAGCTGGTATAACCTGACATACTGTAACCAGACAAGGTCTGATAGCTGGGATAACCTGATGTACTGTAACCAGACAAGGTCTGATAGCTGGCATAACCTGACGTACTGTAACCAGACAAGGTCTGATAGCTGGGATAACCTGATGTACTGTAACCAGACAAGGTCTGATAGCTGGCATAACCTGACGTACTGTAACCAGACAAGGTCTGATAGCTGGCCTAACCTGACGTACTGTAACCAGACAAGGTCTGATAGCTGGGATAACCTGACATACTGTAACCAGACAAGGTCTGATAGCTGGGATAACCTGACGTACTGTAACCAGACAAGGTCTGATAGCTGGGATAACCTGACGTACTGTAACCAGACAAGGTCTGATAGCTGGGATAACCTAACATACTGTAACCAGACAAGGTCTGATAGCTGGGATAACCTGACGTACTGTAACCAGACAAGGTCTGATAGCTGGGATAACCTAACATACTGTAACCAGACAAGGTCTGATAGCTGGGATAACCTGACGTACTGTAACCAGACAAGGTCTGATAGCTGGGATAACCTGACATACTGTAACCAGACAAGGTCTGATAGCTGGGATAACCTGACGTACTGTAACCAGACAAGGTCTGATAGCTGGGATAACCTGACGTACTGTAACCAGACAAGGTCTGATAGCTGGGATAACCTAACATACTGTAACCAGACATGGTCTGATAGCTGGGATAACCTGACGTACTGTAACCAAACAAGGTCTGATAGCTGGGATACCTTGAGGTCACCAGACTGAGAGTCAAATGCCAGGTTGTGTACATAGAGGGTGGTACTAAAGAAATGCACCTCCCCCTTCCAAGCCTCACTTCCTACCCATCATTTGTCTAAGTGGTCTGATGTAGGCAATTGTTTTTCTTTGCTCTTGAAGATAAATTATTCATACAAATAGTATTTTCCCCCTCCCCATTGACTATTTCTACCACTACATCGTCTTGCTTGTTTTTTGTAATTTAGCAGACACTCTTATCGAGAGCGACTTATAGTTAATGCAACCATCTTAAGTAGGGCAGCAAAGGGAGGGTATATTACCGGTAACTTTCAAAGTTTACCAGTAAACTATCAGAATTTTGATAACGTTCAAGGATTCTCTGGAATTTATCACATGAAATCCAGGCTGTATCACATCCGGGCCGTGACAGGGCAGCGTACAACTGGCCCAGCGTCGTCCGGGTGTGGCCGGTGTAGGCCGTCATTGTAAATAAGAATTTGTTCTTAACTGACTTGCCTAGTTAAATAAAGGTAAAAAAAAACGTTCTAGTTTTTTTCTCTCTCTCTATGCGTAGGTAACTCATCCATATCAGTAGCCTTCCCACCCCAGACATTTGTAAGTCAAAGGAGAATCCATCACTAGTCTGGCTTTCCTTGTAATAGATGAGCCTTCATTTTCACTCCCTTACAATCTATTGAGCTGATACACATCCACACAGTAACTGAATAGATTGTGTTGTCTGAGAAAAACAATTTTTTATTTATTTTTTATCTGAGGATTCCTCTATTCATAGACATACCTAAGAACACAATGTTCACATTCTCTAGACCTATTCATCTGTTGTCTAGGGGTATACTCAATTGTTGAGCGAGCTTGTCATTGAAACAGAAATTGATCAAACACAAAGACTAACACATAAACGGTTATGTGGTCAAAAATAGTGCACTGCATGACGAATAGGGTGCTGTTTGGAATGCAGGCATGATTTCATTCTGCTGATGAGGAAGGAATGAAGGCTGCTTTTGATTTATCAAGACTTGACCCCTCTTTTCCTATGATCTCCCCTTCCCTCGTTCATCTGAGTAATTTATTAATGGCTAAGGCTAAAAATACTCCTCCTGGCTCTTTCTTTCTTTCTCCTTCTCTCCATCCAGACAGTTTTATTTGTGCAGCTGCTTTGAGTTTCTTTTTTTGTTTCTTTTCTTTTCAGTGATTTGGCTCCATAACACAGACCCATACAGTATGGTGGCTCCATAACACAGACCCATACAGTATGGTGGCTCCATAACACAGACCTATACAGTATGGTGGCTCCATAACACAGACCTATACAGTATGGTGGCTCCATAACACAGACCTATACAGTATGGTGGCTCCATAACACAGACCCATACAGTATGGTGGCTCCATAACACAGACCCATACAGTATGGTGGCTCCATAACACAGACCCATACAGTATGGTGGCTCCATAACACAGACCCATACAGTATGGTGGCTCCATAACACAGACCCATACAGTATGGTGGCTCCATAACACAGACCCATACAGTATGGTGGCTCCATAACATAGACCCATACAGTATGGTGGCTCCATAACATAGACCCATACAGTATGGTGGCTCCATAACACAGACCCATACAGTATGGTGGCTCCATAACACAGACCCATACAGTATGGTGGCTCCATAACATAGACCCATACAGTATGGTGTCTCCATAACATAGACCCACACAGTATGGTAGCTCCATAACACAAACCCATACAGTATGGTGGCTCCATAACATAGACCCATATAATATGGTGGCTCCATAACATCGACCCATACAGTATGGTGGCTCCATAACACAGACCCATATAATATGGTGGCTCCATAACATAGACCCATACAGTATGGTGGCTCCATAACACAGACCCATACAGTATGGTGGCTCCATAACATAGACCAATACAACAGTCAACAATACCACCTTAGTGGTACTGTACACTCCGGCATTAAAACAGGTGAATTCGATGCAAAACATTAATTATTTTGCTTCCATGCTTCCGTTCACAAAGACCAGGATATAATATTTATCTTGATTGCCCTTTCTTATGATCCCTGCTAAGGCCTGTTTTCTACCCATAATAGAGGCAGCCAGTCAATAGTAGTGTGTACTGTTCATTCTATGAGTATGAATAGCAGAAGTGAGATAGCAATTGCTGATGTATTGTTCATTGCAATCGGGTGTTTTGTCTCTTTCCTCTGTCTGTGTGAACAGGGGTGTGTGTGAGAGACGAACATCCGCTCTTCACAGAGCAGAGTGCTAAAGGGCTAAAGGGGGGGGGGGGGGGGGGCAGTTAAAAAAGCATTTGTTTTGTTTCAAAATACTTGGAGCGTTTGATTGAGCCTGCCTTGAGTGATCAGGTAGGTTGGGATTATTCCGTTGGTTCCATTCCTCCAGACAAGCTCAATCAAGCCCATATTGTGAAAATACAAACACTGTTTGAACCCAGGTCTGCTGTGTTGGATGGATGTCTGTGTCTGTGCTACTATAATGTTGTTGGTAATTGTGTTTGGTGTGTCTGTTTTCAATAGGAGTTAATAAGGGGAAATATAATGGAAAAGGTGAAACGTTAGTGTCAGTTACAGCGAGACTGTTCTTGTTTTTGTGCTGGTTGTAGGGATAACTAGCTACAGTCTCGTTAGCTGAATGATCTACTTCATCAACTATTTTATGGTAAATGGAGGGGATTTACTGTAGCCTAAGTTGTCTCAGGCCATTACCTATTGTTTGTTGATTCAGCGAGCGAATATGATTGCTCAGATCAGAGATTTGCCTGGGGAGGGGGGTCTGCTTTGCATACATGCATACATATGAATTGCACACCTGCCCGCATGTGTGTGAATATGTGCATGCGAGCATAGATGTGATTGAGCATTTTCAGTGAATGAGAATGTCTTCTCAGTAAGTCAACTCACCTGTTTAGATAAGGGTTAGCTATCTTTGGTCCCTGCCTCACTACCTTGCCTCAGTATGACAGGCTGAGAGGTGACTGGCGTTGGGGGGGATAAGGGTTAACTATCTATAGTCCCTGCCTTCCTGCCTTGCCTCAGATGATAATAAGGAGAAATATAATGGAAAAGGTGAAATGTTAGTGTCAGTTACAACGAGACTGTTCTTGTTTTTGTGCTGGTTGTAGGGATAACTAGCTACAGTCTAGTTAGCTGAATGATCTACTTCATCAACTATTTTATGGTAAATGGAGTGGATTTACTGTAGCCTAAGAAAAACAGGCTAACAGATGATTGGCATCGGGAGGAGGAGGGGGGAAACCCAGGGAGATATTAGCATGGCTGGGTGTAAAACACACCATGTTCCTGGTCCCTGTGACTCACACCCTGCCTGCTCAGGCAGTCACCTAACACCTAACTGGCCTTTGTTTTAGACAGAGGAGAGAGCAGGGTGTTCAGCCTCACTCCACACAGATGATTCATTTAGATAATGTATGCTATTTTTTTCCCAGATCTAAACTACTGAGCTCACCTAACATAAGCTGGACTGCTGTGTACTAGAGAGAGGAGAATGTGTCGTTCAATCCATAGAGATTGTCGTGACGTTGTATTAGTTAATGTGACGACTGTTGCTCATCGAATGATTACAAGTTTCTAATTGCGTGATTAACTGAATCAAGCAATTATTAACTCATTAACCTGGGGCACCATGGGAAAACTAGCTTTTTGAGTTTCTATTTCCCAAATTAACTCAAAGAATATTTACAACAGCCGCTAATTAACCAGTCACCTCTACAATCTCGTTCCGTCGTATAGTCCGTGTGTCTGCACGGACCCGGGTCTCACCAATGAGTTCGTACCACACCAATCTTAGTTGAATATTTATTTACGAGAAAGCTAAAATGATGATTAAAGAAACACATAGACAAAACACATTATAGGCTATTGATTAGAACTTAGTATAACAGGCCAACACACTAAAATGGGTATTTCAAAGAGAGAGAGGAAAAAGAAAGTACACGAGGGAAATATACATTTGGGTGAATTTGTCAGCTATGCTATTCTAACCCTAGCCTTGCCCCAAACTGCCGCTCTTATGGGTCAGAATATAATGATGTAATTACATGAGGAAGATCTCAGAGGATTCTCTGCGCAGAACGTTCAGGGGACCGTTCAGGCTTCTCGATGACGCACTACTCCGGCGCACCTCTCTGATCGTCCTCCCAATGTCAGTGTCCTTTTGGCTTGGGAGTCTGTTCCCTCACCCTTGCTCTGGAAGGGGTCTTCTGAGGACAGACAACTCTGTAGCTCAGAGCTCACAGCGTTGGAATGAAACTGTAGATGCCACGATTCGATGGGAGATGGAGGCTAGGTGGTTCAACTTGAATTCACCCGCTTAGACACAGCTACTCATACGTAGCTTAGGTAGAAAAATATTTATTTGTCTTCTAACTTGCGTTGCGTTTTGGGTTCATTGACTTTTTAGACCTTGGCTGCAGCTTGGGTCACGTAGTCTTGTCTGTGAATTCTTTTCTCACAAGTTTTATACCCTTGGGTCAGAAGTGGGCGTAACTGCCTTCAGGGCAATTCTCTGGGCGTACCAAGTTAATGAGGGCAAGGTCTAGATTTCACTCAAATCCAATTTTAGACAACTTAACATTTAATCTTTACCAAAACATTCCCTTTGATTTGGACATTTTCCACACATCGTATAATGTATAAACATCAAACATATACTAGGAAAACTCTTCACGTTACAATGTTTTCGTAATAACGTCATCTATTAACCTTTAATAACAAAACAAAAATGATATACATTTTCATATTTCATCTATCGTCATGACCACCATTGTGGCTGACGGAAACCCTTGTTCCAAAGTCCCTTTATTTCATGTTTAATGTTCTGAGGCTGGTTCTCCATAGTAACAGGACAAAGGACTGTCTGTGGCCTGAGATTTACCAGGGGCGTGAGGGGTCATAAATCCCCCACATCTTCAGACCCCTAGATCTCTCCTCCTCTGTTGGGGTTGAGAGATAATCTGTAGGGTTGTGGTCTCCTGTAACTTGACCTGATCAGGACAGTCATGACAAGATATAATCTAACTCTATATTCAACTCCAGAGATGATTCAGTATGCTATAGGGGTTGTTCTACCAAAGAGAGGAGAGAGAGGGGGGTGATTATCCAACCTATTAAGATATACCATATCTAATTACATTTCTATGGTCTAACCCAACTCGGAGTCTGAGATAATTCTGTGTGCTGTAAGATTTGTTGTATTAAAGAGAGAAAAGAGAGTGGGCATCCAAACCATCTCCACAGAGATGATTCACTATTGCATTCCTAACAACTTTCCTGGCTTAATTGGTCTATTTGTTTAATTAATTAGCTAAACTCATTTTTACCTCTATTAGATTTGCGCCTCATGATCTACCCTGATGATCTTCTCAGATACAGCTAGGGCCCAAAAGACAATCAGCATATCCAGCAGCATTTCCCCCACCCAATGATACGCCTGGTGCCAAAACTACTAAACTAATGGATTTAATTGGACAATTACAATGCCAGATTGTATACGCTCCTTGATAAATAGTTTTCTACCCTCAGAGTCTCAGACAGAAGCTAGAGTCATTCTGGGAAGTCACACTTCCTAAATCTACATTGGCCTCATGGCTTTCTTATGTCATCGGCCGGCAAACATAGGTTTATGGTGGATACAGTGTCTGACAGTCTTCTACCCTATGGTACGTATTACAATATTTTCAAGTGTTGCACATGTAAAGTAGTCTTAAATTCTTACACAGTATGACGTGCATATATTTGTCATGCACTGTATAACCTCTCCCGTCACTCAATTTCAATTCAAGGCGCTTTATTGGCATGGGAAACACATGTTAACATTGCCAAAGCAAGTTAAGTAGATATTACACAAAAGTGAAATAAACAATAAAAATTAACAGTAAACATTACACTCGCCTGCTACACTAACTACTTCTCAGATAGAGTTCAGTGTGTCAAGTCGGAGGGCCTGTTATCCGGACCTCTGGCAGTCGCTATGGGGGTGCCACAGGGTTCAATTCTCGCTGCCCGCACCCGCCCGCCCGACTAGCATCACTACTCTGGACAGTTCTGACTTAGAATATGTTGACAACTACAAATACCTAGGTGTCTGGCTAGACTGTAAACTCTCCTTCCAGACTCACATTAAGCATCTCCAATCCAAAGTTAAATCTAGAATCGGCTTCCTATTTCGCAACCAAGCCTCCTTCACTCATGCTACCAAACATACCCTCGTAAAACTGACTATCCTACCAATCCTTGATTTCGGCGATGCCATTTACAAATTAGCCTCCAACACTCTACTCAGCAAATTGGATGCAGTCTATCACAGTGCCATCTGTATTGTCACCAAAGCCCCATATACTTGTCACGTTCATTGTATTGATGAGACCAAGGCGCAGCGTGATATGAATACATTCTTCTTTTAATAAAGAAGAAAACCAAAAACCGTGCCGCTATATAGACCGAGTGCTAACATGCAACTACACATAGACAATAACCCACAAACTATCCCAGGCATATGGCTACCTAAATATGGTCCCCAATCAGAGACAACGATAAACAGCTGCCTCTGATTGAGAACCAATCTAGGCAACCATAGACATAAAAACACCTAGACTGGAAACCACCATAAACATACAAAAACCCTAGACAGGGCAAAAACACATATATCACCCTTGTCACACCCTGACCTAACCAAAATAATAAAGAAAACAAAGATAACTAAGGTCAGGGCATGACAATACTACCCACCACTGCGACCTGTATGCTCTTGTTGGCTGGTCCTCGCTATATATTAGTCGCCAAACTCACTGGCTCCAGGTAATCTACAAGGCTTTGCTAGGTATAGCTCCACCTTATCTTAGCTCACTGGTCACCATAGCAATATCCACCCATAGCACGCGCCTCAGCAGGTACAGTGCCTTGCGAAAGTATTCGGCCCCCTTGAACTTTGCGACCTTTTGCCACATTTCAGGCTTCAAACATAAAGATATAAAACTGTATTTTTTTGTGAAGAATCAACAAGTGGGACACAATCATGAAGTGGAACGACATTTATTGGATATTTCAAACTTTTTTAACAAATCAAAAACTGAAAAATTGGGCGTGCAAAAGGTCGCAAAGTTCAAGGGGGCCGAATACTTTCGCAAGGCACTGTATATTTCATCCCCAAAGTCTAAATCTACTTTGGCCGCCTTTCCTTACAGTTCTCTGCAGCCAATGACAGGAACGAATTCCAAAAATCACTGAAGTTGGAGACTTATATCTCCCTCACTAACTTTAAGCATCAGCTCTCAGAGCAGCTTACCGATCGCTGCAGCTGTAAGCAGCCCATCTGTAAATAGCCCATCCAACCTACCTCATCCCCATATTTGTTTTTGTTTTTCTGCTCTTTTCACACCAGTATTTCTACTTGCACATCCTCATCTGCACATATATCACTCCAGTGTAAATTGTAATTACTTTGCCACTATGGCCTATTTATTGCCTTACCTCCTTAATTAATTTGCACACACTGTATACAGATTTTTTTTATTCTATTGTGTTATTGACTGTACCTTTGTTTATCTCATGTGTAACTCTGTGTCGTTGTTTTTGTCGCACTGCTTTGCTTTATCTGGGCCAGGTTGCAGTTGTAAATGAGAACTTGTTCTCAACTGGCCTTCCTGGTTAAATAAAGGTAAAATAAATAAAAAACTCCCAGAAGTTCCAAAATAATATTATGTATATTGTATATTATGTATATTATGTACATAATATGTATATATACAATGTAACAATGTGCAAATGGTTAAAGTACAAAGGGGAAAGTAAATAAACATAAATATGGGTTGTATTTACAATGGTGTTTGTTCTTCACTGGTTGACGTTTTCTTGTGGCAACAGGTCACAAATATTGCTGCTGTGATGGCACACTGTGGTATTTCACCCATTAGATATGGGAGTTTATCAAAATCGGGTTGTTTTTTAATTCTTTGGGGATCTGTGTAATCTGAGGGAAATATGTGTCTCTAATATGGTCATACATTTGACAGGAGGTTAGGAAGTGCAGCTCAGTTTCCACCTCATTTTGTGGTCAGGGTGCACATAGCCTGTTTTCTCTTGAGAGCCAGGTCTGCCTACAGTAATCTTTCTCAATAGCAAGGCTATGCTCACTGAATATGTACAGAGTCAAAGTTTTCCCTAACTTTGGGTCAGTCACAGTGGTCAGGTATTCTGCCACTCACTCTCTCTCTTTCTCAGATTCCACCAAGAAGCTGAAGGATGTTCTGGGGGAGTTTCACGGTGAAGGAGTCCTCTCCAAGTACAATCCTGAGCAGGTACAGTATGTCTCTGCCTCACCCCTTTCCTCCCTTATACCTCTCCTCTCCCCTCCTCCTTGTCCCTCCTCTCCTCTCACCCCAGTTCTCCTCTCCTCTCCTCCTTGTCCCTCCTCTCCTCTCACCCCAGTTCTCCTCTCCCCTCCTCCTTGTCCCTCCTTTCCTCTCACCCCAGTTCTCCTCTCCTCTCCCCTCCTCCTTATCCTTCCTCTCCTCTCACCCCAGTTCTCCTCTCCTCTCCCCTCCTCCTTGTCCCTCCTCTCCTCTCACCCCAGTTCTCCTCTCCCCTCCTCCTTATCCCTCCTCTCCTCTCACCCCAGTTCTCCTCTCCTCCCCTATTTTTTCTCTCCTCCCCTATTTTATTCCTCCCCTACCCTTCCTGAGGGAGATCAATAGATTAGTTATGTTATTAAGACCCTGGCTATCCCATGACTCAGTCCTTAGCTCCATCACTGAAACGCTTAGTCATCCCCTCCATTTAGAGTGTAATGAGGTGAGAAACACTTCCTCCCTCCCTTGCTCTCACAATCAACATGCCTCTGATGCCCTTTAGCCTCCACGCGTTACGTCATCATGGTAACGAGGATAGGCGGCGCTGTCATTCTATTATGGTCTGTCTGGATGGGTCACCACTCCACTTCCCCTGTCCCTAACCCTACTCATTTCTAATCTCCTGCCCCCTTTCCTTCTAATAACTCCAGCATCGTGACATGAGTAACAGCCTCACAGCGGCTGGATGGCGCCATCAGAGCCCCAGTCGCACTCAGACATCATATGGCCTGTGGTGTGATCACCAGACCCAGCGAGGGCAGGCGAAGGGCTGCCGGTATTCTCTGCATTGTGTGGCAAGGAGCGAGGTAACTCTTGTGCTCGTGTAATCCATTAGTCGTTCTCTTGGTGACTCATCAATCCTTGCCTGTTCTGGAAGCTGCCTTGAACGCCGGTGACAAACCATCAGTGGAGTTGCCTCCCCCCGCCTCCGACCGCCTCCGACTGTATTTCTTCATGACAGATGAGCGATAAGGCGGACAGGGGACTGTAAATTAAAGGGTGGAGGTGTTTCCACACACACACACACACACTTTCCACGGGAGGCACTGACGGAGGGAACATCAATCAGATGGAGTATAATTTATGACTGTGTCATTCAGTTGAGCTCATCTTGCTGTGAGACTGTCATCCCTGAGGATGTATGTCACTTTAGTGACCGAGGACCCCAGGAGTGACAAGAACTAATGTTCCTTTAATACATCTTGAGAACACAGACAGGGTTGGGAGCCAGGGTTGAACATGTATTGAGAACACAGACAGGGTTGGGAGTCAGGGTTTAATATGTATTGATAATACAGGCAGGGTTGGGAGTCAGGGTTTAATATGTATTGATACTACAGGCAGGGTTGGGAGCCAGGGTTGAACATGTATTGAGAACACAGACAGGGTTGGGAGTCAGGGTTTAATATGTATTGATAATACAGGCAGGGTTGGGAGTCAGGGTTTAATATGTATTGATAATACAGGCAGGGTTGGGAGCCAGGGTTTAATATGTATTGATAATACAGGCAGGGTTGGGAGTCAGGGTTTAATATGTATTGATAATACAGGCAGGGTTGGGAGTCAGGGTTTAATATGTATTGATAATACAGGCAGGGTTGGGAGCCAGGGTTTAATATGCATTGATAATACAGGCAGGGTTGGGAGTCAGGGTTTAATATGTATTGATAATACAGGCAGGGTTGGGAGTCAGGGTTTAATATGTATTGATACTACAGGCAGGGTTGGGAGTCAGGGTTTAATATGTATTGATACTACAGGCAGGGTTGGGAGCCAGGGTTTAATATGCATTGATAATACAGGCAGGGTTGGGAGTCAGGGTTTAATATGTATTGATACTACAGGCAGGGTTGGGAGCCAGGGTTGAACATGTATTGAGAACACAGACAGGGTTGGGAGTCAGGGTTTAATATGTATTGATAATACAGGCAGGGTTGGGAGTCAGGGTTTAATATGTATTGATAATACAGGCAGGGTTGGGAGCCAGGGTTTAATATGTATTGATAATACAGGCAGGGTTGGGAGTCAGGGTTTAATATGTATTGATAATACAGGCAGGGTTGGGAGTCAGGGTTTAATATGTATTGATAATACAGGCAGGGTTGGGAGTCAGGGTTTAATATGTATTGATACTACAGGCAGGGTTGGGAGCCAGGGTTTAATATGTATTGATAATACAGGCAGGGTTGGGAGCCAGGGTTTAATATGTATTGATAATACAGGCAGGGTTGGGAGTCAGGGTTTAATATGTATTGATACTACAGGCAGGGTTGGGAGCCAGGGTTTAATATGCATTGATAATACAGGCAGGGTTGGGAGTCAGGGTTTAATATGTATTGATACTACAGGCAGGGTTGGGAGTCAGGGTTTAATATGTATTGATAATACAGGCAGGGTTGGGAGTCAGGGTTTAATATGTATTGATACTACAGGCAGGGTTGGGAGTCAGGGTTTAATATGTATTGATACTACAGGCAGGGTTGGGAGTCAGGGTTTAATATGTATTGATAATACAGGCAGGGTTGGGAGCCAGGGTTTAATATGTATTGATAATACAGGCAGGGTTGGGGGCCAGGGTTTAATATGTATTGATAACACAGGCAGGGTTGGGGGCCAGGGTTTAATATGTATTGATAACACAGGCAGGGTTGGGAGCCAGGGTTTAATATGTATTGATAATACAGGCAGGGTTGGGAGTCAGGGTTTAATATGTATTGATAACACAGGCAGGGTTGGGGGCCAGGGTTTAATATGTATTGATAATACAGGCAGGGTTGGGAGTCAGGGTTTAATATGTATTGATAACACAGGCAGGGTTGGGGGCCAGGGTTTAATATGTATTGATAATACAGGCAGGGTTGGGAGCCAGGGTTTAATATGTATTGATAACACAGGCAGGGTTGGGGGCCAGGGTTTAATATGTATTGATAATACAGGCAGGGTTGGGAGTCAGGGTTTAATATGTATTGATAACACAGGCAGGGTTGGGGGCCAGGGTTTAATATGTATTGATAATACAGGCAGGGTTGGGGGCCAGGGTTTAATATGTATTGATAATACAGGCAGGGTTGGGGGCCAGGGTTTGCTGTGCTGACGTGGTGGAGTGTGGTGGTTTGCCCTGTGCTCTGGTGAGAGGTTTTCTGTAATAGATATAGTGAAGTTTTTTGATGCAATTTAAACAAAAATCTTTCTCATGGCTTTATTGGCTCAGGTAGTAAGGCCTCTCCCCCTCAACCTGAACTTTCACCCCAATCATAACCTTTACCCTCATCCTGACCTTTTACCCCCAACATAACCTCTCTCTGTCATGACTGCATGTGCCAGACATGCATTCACAGCTGTCCAATTTTAACCATAAATATATCCAAATGGTGAGTATGATGACACGCCTCGCTAGCGTGTACACTTTTTTTTTACCCTCTTGTTGTGTTGGCATGGGTTCCACAATGAATTTGATTGATTTGTCAAGGCCATCACTGCTAGCAGGGAGATGTAGACAGCTTGATGGAGACATTCCAGAAATGCCTATCAAATCCTTGTGGGTGCTCTTATTGCAGACAAGCATGTCTTTCTCACGACATGACCTTACGACTCTTATTTGTTTTTTGGGATTTGTTTTTGGAAAGTGTGCATTTTTCTCAAAATCTGCTGTAAAGTAAATTAAGTGAATCTTTTGGTAGCTTCACCAAATAAGGAGAAGAGAGGAGGAGTGATATGAATGATGGTTCCGCAGGTCTGGCCTGCCAGCCCACTGCTCTCTCTCTCTCTCTCTCTCTCTCTCTCTCTCTCTCTGCCTCTGTCTGTCTGTCTCTGTCTGTCTGTCTGTCTCTCCCTCTCTCTCTATCTCTCTCAGTGTTAGATCCACGGCACAGAGCCCAGGGAGGACCAGTAAGACACTGAACTGAATAGAGAGTTGCTATTAAGATGGGTAGTAGACTGATAGAAACTGATAGAAAGGGTTGCTAGGTAACCTGAATTAATGCTTTATGTTCCAAAACGTTTGTGTTTTGAATGACTAATACATAGCGCATACAAGTTAATTAGTTTCATACATATTTGGTGTGAACTGTGGCACACAGATATTGTCAGTAAAAAGTTCAGAGATTGGATGTTTAAGTACATGTGTGGGTGTTGAGAGAAAGAGGACTAGCTTTCAAAAGAGTCTCGGGCAGTAAGAATGTTATGACATCACGCCTGATTAACCCTAACCACTGCTGCCGCTTACTACTGCTGCCAACCCCATGTCTCCTTACCCCCCCCCCCCCACTATGATGTAACCCCATGTCTCCTTACCCCCCCACTATGAAGTAACCCCATGTCTCCTTACCCCCCCCCCACTATGATGTAACCCCATGTCGCCTTACCCCCCCACTATGAAGTAACCCCATGTCTCCTTACCCCCCCACTATGAAGTAACCCCATGTCTCCTTACCCCCCCCCCACTATGATGTAACTCCATGCCTCCTTACCCCCCCCCACTATGATATAACTCCGTGTCTCCTTACCCCCCCCCCCCACTATGATGTAACCCCGTGTCTCCTTACACCCACCACTATGATGTAACCCCATGTCTCCTTCTTACCCCCCCACTATGATGTAACCCCATGTCTCCTTCTTACCCCCCCACTATGATGTAACACCATGTCTCCTTCTTACGCCCCCCCCCCCACTATAATGTAACCCCATGTCTCCTTCTTACCCCCCCACTATGATGTAACCCCATGTCTCTTTCTTACCCCCCCGCCCCCCACTATGATGTAACCCCATGTCTCCTTCTTACCCCCCCCCACTATGATGTAACCCCATGTCTCCTTCTTACCCCCCCACTATGATGTAACCCCATGTCTCCTTCTTACCCCCCCACTATGATGTAACCCCATGTCTCCTTCTTACCCCCCCACTATGATGTAACCCCATGTCTCCTTCTAACCCCCCCACTATGATGTAAACCCATGTCTCCTTCTTACCCCCCCACTATGATGTAACACCATGTCTCCTTCTTACGCCCCCCCCCCCCCACTATGATGTAACCCCATGTCTCCTTCTTACCCCCCCACTATGATGTAACCCCATGTCTCTTTCTTACCCCCCCCCACTATGATGTAACCCCATGTCTCCTTCTTACCCCCCCCCCCCACTATGATGTAACCCCATGTCTCCTTCTTACCCCCCCACTATTATGTAACCCCATGTCTCCTTCTTACCCCCCCCCCCACTATGATGTAACCCCATGTCTCCTTCTTACCCCCCCACTATGATGTAACCCCATGTCTCCTTCTTACCCCCCCACTATGATGTAACCCCATGTCTCCTTCTTACCCCCCCACTATGATGTAACCCATGTCTCCTTCTTACCCCCCCACTATGATATAACCCCATGTCTCCTAACCCCCCCACTATGATGTAACCCCATGTCTCCTTCTAAACCCCCCACTGTGATGTAACCCCATGTCTCCTACTAACCCCCCCACTATGATGTAAACCCATGTCTCCTTCTTACCCCCCCACTATGATGTAACCCCATATCTCATTCTTACCCCCCCACTATGATATAACCCCATGTCTCCTTCTTACCCCCCCCCCCCACTATGATGTAACCCCATGTCTCCTTCTTACCCCCCCACTATGATATAACCCCATGTCTCCTTACCCCCCCCCCATTATGATGTAACCCCATGTCTCCATCTAACCCCCCCCCCCACTATGATGTAAACCCATGTCTCCTTCTTACCCCCCCACTATGATGTAACCCCATGTCTCCTTCTTACCCCCCACTATGATGTAACCCCATGTCTCCTTCTTACCCCCCCCCCCCCACTATGATGTAACCCCATGTCTCCTTCTTACCCCCCCCCCACTATGATATAACCCCATGTCTCCTTATCTCCCCCCATTATGATGTAACCCCATGTCTCCTTCTTACCCCCCCACTATGATGTAACGCCATGTCTCCTTCTTACCCCCCCCACTATTATGTAACCCCATGTTTCCTTCTTACACCCCCCCCCACTATGATGTAACCCCATGTCCCCTTCTTACCCCCCCCCCACTATGATGTAACCCCATGTCTCATTCTTACCCCCCCCCACTATGATATAACCCCATGTCTCCTAACCCCCCCCACTATGATGTAACCCCATGTCTCCTTCTAACCCCCCCACTATGATGTAACCCCATGTCTCCTTCTTAACCCCCCCCCCACTATTATGTAACCCCATGTCTCCTTCTTACCCCTCCACTATGATGTAACCCCATGTCTCCTTCTTACCCCCCCACTATGATGTAACCCCATGTCTCCTTCTTACCCCCCCACTATGATGTAACCCCATGTCTCCTTCTTACCCCCCCACTATGATGTAACCCCATGTCTCCTTCTAACCCCCCCATTATGATGTAAACCCATGTCTCCTTCTTACCCCCCCACTATGTTGTAACCCCATATCTCCTTCTTACCCCCCCACTATGATATAACCCCATGTCTCTGTCTTACCCCCCCCCCCACTATGATGTAACCCCATATCTCCTTCTTACCCCCCCACTATGATGTAACGCCATGTCTCCTTCTTACCCCCCCCACTATGATGTAACCCCATGTCTCCTTCTAACCCCCCCCCCCCCACTATTATGTAACCCCATGTCTCCTTCTTACCCCCCCCCCCCACTATGATGTAACCCCATGTCTCCTTCGTACCCCCCCCCCACTATGATGTAACCCCATGTCTCCTTCTTACCCCCCCCCCCCACTATGATATAACCCCATGTCTCCTTACCCCCCCCACTATGATGTAACCCCATGTCTCCTTACCCCCCCACTATTATGTAACCCCATGTCTCCTGCTTACCCCCCACTATGATGTAACCCCATGTCTCCTTACCCCCCCCCACTATGATGTAACCCCATGTCTCCTTCTTACCCCCCCCCACTATGATATAACCCCATGTCTCCTTACCCCCCCCCCATTATGATGTAACCCCATGTCTCCTTCTTACCCCCCACTATGATGTAACCCCATGTCTCCTTCTTACCCCCCCACTATGATGTAACCGCATGTCTCCTTCTTACCCCCCCCCCCCACTGTGATGTAACCCCATGTCTCCTTCTTACCCCCCCACTATGATGTAACCCCATGTCTCCTTCTTACCCCCCCCCCCACTATGATATAACCCCATGTCTCCTTACCCCCTCCACTATGATGTAACCCCATGTCTCCTTCTAACCCCCCCACTATGATGTAACCCCATGTCTCCTTCTTACCCCCCCACTATGATGTAACCCCATGTCTCTTTCTTACCCCCCCGCCCCCCACTATGATGTAACCCCATGTCTCCTTCTTACCCCCCCCCACTATGATGTAACCCCATGTCTCCTTCTTACCCCCCCACTATGATGTAACCCCATGTCTCCTTCTTACCCCCCCACTATGATGTAACCCCATGTCTCCTTCTTACCCCCCCACTATGATGTAACCCCATGTCTCCTTCTAACCCCCCCACTATGATGTAAACCCATGTCTCCTTCTTACCCCCCCACTATGATGTAACACCATGTCTCCTTCTTACGCCCCCCCCCCCCACTATGATGTAACCCCATGTCTCCTTCTTACCCCCCCACTATGGTGTAACCCCATGTCTCTTTCTTACCCCCCCCTCCACTATGATGTAACCCCATGTCTCCTTCTTACCCCCCCCCCCCCACTATGATGTAACCCCATGTCTCCTTCTTACCCCCCCACTATTATGTAACCCCATGTCTCCTTCTTACCCCCCCCCCCCCCACTATGATGTAACCCCATGTCTCCTTCTTACCCCCCCACTATGATGTAACCCCATGTCTCCTTCTTACCCCCCCACTATGATGTAACCCCATGTCTCCTTCTTACCCCCCCACTATGATGTAACCCATGTCTCCTTCTTACCCCCCCACTATGATATAACCCCATGTCTCCTAACCCCCCCACTATGATGTAACCCCATGTCTCCTTCTAAACCCCCCACTGTGATGTAACCCCATGTCTCCTACTAACCCCCCCACTATGATGTAAACCCATGTCTCCTTCTTACCCCCCCACTATGATGTAACCCCATATCTCATTCTTACCCCCCACTATGATATAACCCCATGTCTCCTTCCTACCCCCCCCCCCCCACTATGATGTAACCCCATGTCTCCTTCTTACCCCCCCACTATGATATAACCCCATGTCTCCTTACCCCCCCCCCATTATGATGTAACCCCATGTCTCCATCTAACCCCCCCCCCACTATGATGTAAACCCATGTCTCCTTCTTACCCCCCCACTATGATGTAACCCCATGTCTCCTTCTTACCCCCCACTATGATGTAACCCCATGTCTCCTTCTTACCCCCCCCCCCCCCCACTATGATGTAACCCCATGTCTCCTTCTTACCCCCCCCCACTATGATATAACCCCATGTCTCCTTATCCCCCCCCCATTATGATGTAACCCCATGTCTCCTTCTTACCCCCCCACTATGATGTAACGCCATGTCTCCTTCTTACCCCCCCCCCACTATGATGTAACCCCATGTCTCATTCTTACCCCCCCCCACTATGATATAACCCCATGTCTCCTAACCCCCCCCACTATGATGTAACCCCATGTCTCCTTCTAACCCCCCCACTATGATGTAACCCCATGTCTCCTTCTTACCCCCCCCACTATTATGTAACCCCATGTCTCCTTCTTACCCCCCCACTATGATGTAACCCCATGTCTCCTTCTTACCCCCCCACTATGATGTAACCCCATGTCTCCTTCTTACCCCCCCACTATGATGTAACCCCATGTCTCCTTCTTACCCCCCCAATATGATGTAACCCCATGTCTCCTTCTAACCCCCCCATTATGATGTAAACCCATGTCTCCTTCTTACCCCCCCACTATGTTGTAACCCCATATCTCCTTCTTACCCCCCACTATGATATAACCCCATGTCTCTGTCTTACCCCCCCCCCACTATGATGTAACCCCATATCTCCTTCTTACCCCCCCACTATGATGTAACGCCATGTCTCCTTCTTACCCCCCCCACTATGATGTAACCCCATGTCTCCTTCTAACCCCCCCCCCCCCACTATTATGTAACCCCATGTCTCCTTTTTACCCCCCCCCCCCACTATGATGTAACCCCATGTCTCCTTCGTACCCCCCCCCACTATGATGTAACCCCATGTCTCCTTCTTACCCCCCCCCCCCCCACTATGATATAACCCCATGTCTCCTTACCCCCCCCACTATGATGTAACCCCATGTCTCCTTACCCCCCCACTATTATGTAACCCCATGTCTCCTGCTTACCCCCCACTATGATGTAACCCCATGTCTCCTTACCCCCCCCCACTATGATGTAACCCCATGTCTCCTTCTTACCCCCCCCACTATGATATAACCCCATGTCTCCTTACCCCCCCCCCATTATGATGTAACCCCATGTCTCCTTCTTACCCCCCCACTATGATGTAACCCCATGTCTCCTTCTTACCCCCCCACTATGATGTAACCCCATGTCTCCTTCTTACCCACCCACTATGATGTAACCCCATGTCTCCTACTAACCCCCCAACTATGATGTAAACCCATGTCTCCTTCTTACCCCCCCACTATGATGTAACCCCATATCTCCTTCTTACCCCCCCACTATGATATAACCCCATGTCTCCTTCTTACCCCCCCCCCATTATGATGTAACCCCATGTCTCCTTCTTACCCCCCCACTATGATGTAACGCCATGTCTCCTTACCCCCCCCCCCATTATGATGTAACCCCATGTCTCCTTCTAAACCCCCCCCCACTATTATGTAACCGCATGTCTCCTTCTTACCCCCCCCCCCCACTGTGATGTAACCCCATGTCTCCTTCTTACCCCCCCACTATGATGTAACCCCATGTCTCCTTCTTACCCCCCCCCCACTATGATATAACCCCATGTCTCCTTACCCCCTCCACTATGATGTAACCCCATGTCTCCTTCTAACCCCCCCACTATGATGTAACCCCATGTCTCCTTACCCCCCCACTATTATGTAACCCCATGTCTCCTTCTTACCCCCCCACTATGATGTAACCCCATGTCTCCTTACCCCCCCCCCCCCGCACTATGATGTAACCCCATGTCTCCTTCTTACCCCCCCACTATGATGTAACCCCATGTCTCCTTCTTACCCCCCCCCCACTATGATATAACCCCATGTCTCCTTCTTACCCCCCCCCCCACTATGATATAACCCCATGTCTCCTTATGTAACCCCATGTCTTCTTCTTACTCCTTCTTACCCCCCCCCCCACTATGATATAACCCCATGTCTCCTTCTTACCCCCCCCCCACTATGATATAACCCCATTATGATGTAACCCCATGTCTCCTTCTTACCCCCCCACTATGATGTAACCCCATGTCTCCTTCTTACCCCCCCACTATGATGTAACCCCATGTCTCCTTCTTACCCACCCACTATGATGTAACCCCATGTCTCCTACTAACCCCCCAACTATGATGTAAACCCATGTCTCCTTCTTACCCCCCCACTATGATGTAACCCCATATCTCCTTCTTACCCCCCCACTATGATATAACCCCATGTCTCCTTCTTACCCCCCCCCCCCCATTATGATGTAACCCCATGTCTCCTTCTTACCCCCCCACTATGATGTAACGCCATGTCTCCTTACCCCCCCCCATTATGATGTAACCCCATGTCTCCTTCTAACCCCCCCCCCCACTATTATGTAACCGCATGTCTCCTTCTTACCCCCCCCCCACTGTGATGTAACCCCATGTCTCCTTCTTACCCCCCCACTATGATGTAACCCCATGTCTCCTTCTTACCCCCCCCCACTATGATATAACCCCATGTCTCCTTACCCCCTCCACTATGATGTAACCCCATGTCTCCTTCTAACCCCCCCACTATGATGTAACCCCATGTCTCCTTACCCCCCCACTATTATGTAACCCCATGTCTCCTTCTTACCCCCCCACTATGATGTAACCCCATGTCTCCTTACCCCCCCCCCCCCCCGCACTATGATGTAACCCCATGTCTCCTTCTTACCCCCCCACTATGATGTAACCCCATGTCTCCTTCTTACCCCCCCCCACTATGATATAACCCCATGTCTCCTAACCCCCCCACTATGATGTAACCCCATGTCTCCTTCTAACCCCCCCACTGTGATGTAACCCCATGTCTCCTACTAACCCCCCCACTATGATGTAAACCCATATCTCCTTCTTACCCCCCCACTATGATATAACCCCATGTCTCCTTCTTACCCCCCCCCCACTATTATGTAACCCCATGTCTCCTTCTTACCCCCCCACTATGATGTAACGCCATGTCTCCTTACCCCCCCCCCATTATGATGTAACCCCATGTCTCCTTCTTACCCCCCCACTATGATGTAACCCCATGTCTCCTTCTTACCCCCCCCCCCCCCACTATGATATAACCCCATGTCTCCTTACCCCCCCCACTATGATGTAACCCCATGTCTCCTTCTTACCCCCCCACTATGATGTAACCCCATGTCTCCTTACCCCCCCCCCCCCATTATGATGTAACCCCATGTCTTCTTCTTACCCCCCCACTGTGATGTAACCCCATGTCTCCTTACCCCCCCCCCCCCATTATGATGTAACCCATGTCTCCTTCTTACCCCCCCACTATGATATAACCCCATGTCTCCTAACCCCCCCACTATGATGTAACCCCATGTCTCCTTCTAAACCCCCCACTGTGATGTAACCCCATGTCTCCTACTAACCCCCCCACTATGATGTAAACCCATGTCTCCTTCTTACCCCCCCACTATGATGTAACCCCATATCTCATTCTTACCCCCCCACTATGATATAACCCCATGTCTCCTTCCTACCCCCCCCCCCCACTATGATGTAACCCCATGTCTCCTTCTTACCCCCCCACTATGATATAACCCCATGTCTCCTTACCCCCCCCCCATTATGATGTAACCCCATGTCTCCATCTAACCCCCCCCCCACTATGATGTAAACCCATGTCTCCTTCTTACCCCCCCACTATGATGTAACCCCATGTCTCCTTCTTACCCCCCACTATGATGTAACCCCATGTCTCCTTCTTACCCCCCCCCCCCCCCACTATGATGTAACCCCATGTCTCCTTCTTACCCCCCCCCACTATGATATAACCCCATGTCTCCTTATCCCCCCCCCATTATGATGTAACCCCATGTCTCCTTCTTACCCCCCCACTATGATGTAACGCCATGTCTCCTTCTTACCCCCCCCCCACTATGATGTAACCCCATGTCTCATTCTTACCCCCCCCCACTATGATATAACCCCATGTCTCCTAACCCCCCCCACTATGATGTAACCCCATCTCTCCTTCTAACCCCCCCACTATGATGTAACCCCATGTCTCCTTCTTACCCCCCCCACTATTATGTAACCCCATGTCTCCTTCTTACCCCCCCACTATGATGTAACCCCATGTCTCCTTCTTACCCCCCCACTATGATGTAACCCCATGTCTCCTTCTTACCCCCCCACTATGATGTAACCCCATGTCTCCTTCTTACCCCCCCAATATGATGTAACCCCATGTCTCCTTCTAACCCCCCCATTATGATGTAAACCCATGTCTCCTTCTTACCCCCCCACTATGATGTAACCCCATGTCTCCTTCTTACCCCCCCAATATGATGTAACCCCATGTCTCCTTCTAACCCCCCCATTATGATGTAAACCCATGTCTCCTAACCCCCCCACTATGATGTAACCCCATGTCTCCTTCTAAACCCCCCACTGTGATGTAACCCCATGTCTCCTACTAACCCCCCCACTATGATGTAAACCCATGTCTCCTTCTTACCCCCCCACTATGATGTAACCCCATATCTCATTCTTACCCCCCCACTATGATATAACCCCATGTCTCCTTCCTACCCCCCCCCCCCACTATGATGTAACCCCATGTCTCCTTCTTACCCCCCCACTATGATATAACCCCATGTCTCCTTACCCCCCCCCCATTATGATGTAACCCCATGTCTCCATCTAACCCCCCCCCCACTATGATGTAAACCCATGTCTCCTTCTTACCCCCCCACTATGATGTAACCCCATGTCTCCTTCTTACCCCCCACTATGATGTAACCCCATGTCTCCTTCTTACCCCCCCCCCCCCCCCACTATGATGTAACCCCATGTCTCCTTCTTACCCCCCCCCACTATGATATAACCCCATGTCTCCTTATCCCCCCCCCATTATGATGTAACCCCATGTCTCCTTCTTACCCCCCCACTATGATGTAACGCCATGTCTCCTTCTTACCCCCCCCCCACTATGATGTAACCCCATGTCTCATTCTTACCCCCCCCCACTATGATATAACCCCATGTCTCCTAACCCCCCCCACTATGATGTAACCCCATGTCTCCTTCTAACCCCCCCACTATGATGTAACCCCATGTCTCCTTCTTACCCCCCCCACTATTATGTAACCCCATGTCTCCTTCTTACCCCCCCACTATGATGTAACCCCATGTCTCCTTCTTACCCCCCCACTATGATGTAACCCCATGTCTCCTTCTTACCCCCCCACTATGATGTAACCCCATGTCTCCTTCTTACCCCCCCAATATGATGTAACCCCATGTCTCCTTCTAACCCCCCCATTATGATGTAAACCCATGTCTCCTTCTTACCCCCCCACTATGTTGTAACCCCATATCTCCTTCTTACCCCCCACTATGATATAACCCCATGTCTCTGTCTTACCCCCCCCCCACTATGATGTAACCCCATATCTCCTTCTTACCCCCCCACTATGATGTAACGCCATGTCTCCTTCTTACCCCCCCCACTATGATGTAACCCCATGTCTCCTTCTAACCCCCCCCCCCCCACTATTATGTAACCCCATGTCTCCTTTTTACCCCCCCCCCCCACTATGATGTAACCCCATGTCTCCTTCGTACCCCCCCCCACTATGATGTAACCCCATGTCTCCTTCTTACCCCCCCCCCCCCACTATGATATAACCCCATGTCTCCTTACCCCCCCCACTATGATGTAACCCCATGTCTCCTTACCCCCCCACTATTATGTAACCCCATGTCTCCTGCTTACCCCCCACTATGATGTAACCCCATGTCTCCTTACCCCCCCCCACTATGATGTAACCCCATGTCTCCTTCTTACCCCCCCCACTATGATATAACCCCATGTCTCCTTACCCCCCCCCCATTATGATGTAACCCCATGTCTCCTTCTTACCCCCCCACTATGATGTAACCCCATGTCTCCTTCTTACCCCCCCACTATGATGTAACCCCATGTCTCCTTCTTACCCACCCACTATGATGTAACCCCATGTCTCCTACTAACCCCCCAACTATGATGTAAACCCATGTCTCCTTCTTACCCCCCCACTATGATGTAACCCCATATCTCCTTCTTACCCCCCCACTATGATATAACCCCATGTCTCCTTCTTACCCCCCCCCCATTATGATGTAACCCCATGTCTCCTTCTTACCCCCCCACTATGATGTAACGCCATGTCTCCTTACCCCCCCCCCCATTATGATGTAACCCCATGTCTCCTTCTAAACCCCCCCCCACTATTATGTAACCGCATGTCTCCTTCTTACCCCCCGCCCCACTGTGATGTAACCCCATGTCTCCTTCTTACCCCCCCACTATGATGTAACCCCATGTCTCCTTCTTACCCCCCCCCCACTATGATATAACCCCATGTCTCCTTACCCCCTCCACTATGATGTAACCCCATGTCTCCTTCTAACCCCCCCACTATGATGTAACCCCATGTCTCCTTACCCCCCCACTATTATGTAACCCCATGTCTCCTTCTTACCCCCCCACTATGATGTAACCCCATGTCTCCTTACCCCCCCCCCCCCGCACTATGATGTAACCCCATGTCTCCTTCTTACCCCCCCACTATGATGTAACCCCATGTCTCCTTCTTACCCCCCCCCACTATGATATAACCCCATGTCTCCTTCTTACCCCCCCCCCCACTATGATATAACCCCATGTCTCCTTATGTAACCCCATGTCTTCTTCTTACTCCTTCTTACCCCCCCCCCCACTATGATATAACCCCATGTCTCCTTCTTACCCCCCCCCCACTATGATATAACCCCATTATGATGTAACCCCATGTCTCCTTCTTACCCCCCCACTATGATGTAACCCCATGTCTCCTTCTTACCCCCCCACTATGATGTAACCCCATGTCTCCTTCTTACCCACCCACTATGATGTAACCCCATGTCTCCTACTAACCCCCCAACTATGATGTAAACCCATGTCTCCTTCTTACCCCCCCACTATGATGTAACCCCATATCTCCTTCTTACCCCCCCACTATGATATAACCCCATGTCTCCTTCTTACCCCCCCCCCCCATTATGATGTAACCCCATGTCTCCTTCTTACCCCCCCACTATGATGTAACGCCATGTCTCCTTACCCCCCCCCATTATGATGTAACCCCATGTCTCCTTCTAACCCCCCCCCCCACTATTATGTAACCGCATGTCTCCTTCTTACCCCCCCCCCACTGTGATGTAACCCCATGTCTCCTTCTTACCCCCCCACTATGATGTAACCCCATGTCTCCTTCTTACCCCCCCCCACTATGATATAACCCCATGTCTCCTTACCCCCTCCACTATGATGTAACCCCATGTCTCCTTCTAACCCCCCCACTATGATGTAACCCCATGTCTCCTTACCCCCCCACTATTATGTAACCCCATGTCTCCTTCTTACCCCCCCACTATGATGTAACCCCATGTCTCCTTACCCCCCCCCCCCGCACTATGATGTAACCCCATGTCTCCTTCTTACCCCCCCACTATGATGTAACCCCATGTCTCCTTCTTACCCCCCCCCACTATGATATAACCCCATGTCTCCTAACCCCCCCACTATGATGTAACCCCATGTCTCCTTCTAACCCCCCCACTGTGATGTAACCCCATGTCTCCTACTAACCCCCCCACTATGATGTAAACCCATATCTCCTTCTTACCCCCCCACTATGATATAACCCCATGTCTCCTTCTTACCCCCCCCCCACTATTATGTAACCCCATGTCTCCTTCTTACCCCCCCACTATGATGTAACGCCATGTCTCCTTACCCCCCCCCCATTATGATGTAACCCCATGTCTCCTTCTTACCCCCCCACTATGATGTAACCCCATGTCTCCTTCTTACCCCCCCCCCCCCCACTATGATATAACCCCATGTCTCCTTACCCCCCCCACTATGATGTAACCCCATGTCTCCTTCTTACCCCCCCACTATGATGTAACCCCATGTCTCCTTACCCCCCCCCCCCCATTATGATGTAACCCCATGTCTTCTTCTTACCCCCCCACTGTGATGTAACCCCATGTCTCCTTCTTACCCCCCCACTATGATGTAACCCCATGTCTCTTTCTTACCCCCCCATTATGATGTAACCCCATGTCTCCTTCTAACCCCCCCACTATGATGTAAACCCATGTCTCCTTCTTACCCCCCCCCCCCACTATTATGTAACCCCATGTCTCCTTCTTACCCCCCCACTATGATGTAACCCCATATCTCCTTCTTACCCCCCACTATGATATAACCCCATGTCTCCTTCTTACCCCCCCCCCCCACTATGATGTAACCCCATGTCTCCTTCTTACCCCCCCACTATGATGTAACGCCATGTCTCCTACTTACCCCCCCCCCACTATGATGTAACCCCATGTCTCCTTCTTACCCCCCCACTATGATGTAACCCCATGTCTCCTTCTTACCCCCCCCACTATGATGTAACTCCATGTCTCCTTCTTACCCCCCCACTATGATATAACCCCATGTCTCCTTCTTACCCCCCCACTATGATGTAACGCCATGTCTCCTTCTTACCCCCCCCCCCATTATGATGTAACCCCATGTCTCCTTCTAACCCCCCCCCCCCCACTATTATGTAACCCCATGTCTCCTTCTTATGCCCCCCCACTATGATGTAACCCCATGTCTCCTTCTTACCCCCCCCCCCCCCCACTATGATGTAACCCCATGTCTCCTTCTTACCCCCCCCACTATGATATAACCCCATGTCTCCTTACCCCCCCCCCCCCACTATGATGTAACCCCATGTCTCCTTACCCCCCCACTATTATGTAACCCCATGTCTCCTGCTTACCCCCCACTATGATGTAACCCCATGTCTCCTTACCCCCCCCACTGTTATGTAACCCCATGTCTCCTTCTTACCCCCCCACTATGATGTAACCCCATGTCTCCTTACCCCCCCCCCCATTATGATGTAACCCCATGTCTCCTTCTTACCCCCCCACTATGATGTAACCCCATGTCTCCTTCTTACCCCCCCACTATGATGTAACCCCATGTCTCCTTCTTACCCCCCCACTATGATGTAACCCCATGTCTCCTTCTAACCCCCCCACTATGATGTAAACCCATGTCTCCTTCTTACCCCCCCACTATGATGTAACCCCATATCTCCTTCTTACCCCCCCACTATGATATAACCCCATGTCTCCTTCTTACCCCCCCCCCCCCACTATGATGTAACCCCATGTCTCCTTCTTACCCCCCCACTATGATGTAACGCCATGTCTCCTTCTTACCCCCCCCCCCACTATGATATAACGCCATGTCTCCTTCTTACCCCCCCCCCCACTATGATGTAACGCCATGTCTCCTTCTTACCCCCCCCCCACTATGATATAACGCCATGTCTCCTTCTTACCCCCCCCCCCACTATGATGTAACGCCATGTCTCCTTCTTACCCCCCCCCCCACTATGATGTAACGCCATGTCTCCTTCTTACCCCCCCACTATGATGTAACGCCATGTCTCCTTCTTACCCCCCCCCCCCCACTATGATGTAACCCCATGTCTCCTTCTTACCCCCCCACTATGATGTAACCCCATATCTCCTTCTTACCCCCCCACTATGATATAACCCCATGTCTCCTTCTCACCCCCCCCCCCCACTATGATGTAACCCCATGTCTCCTTCTTACCCCCCCACTATGATGTAACCCCATGTCTCCTTCTTACCCCCCCCCCACTATGATGTAACCCCATGTCTCCTTCTAACCCCCCCACTATGATGTAACCCCATGTCTCCTTCTAACCCCCCCACTATGATGTAAACCCATGTCTCCTTCTTACCCCCCCACTATGATGTAACCCCATATCTCCTTCTTACCCCCCCACTATGATATAACCCCATGTCTCCTTCTTACCCCCCCCCACTATGATGTAACCCCATGTCTCCTTCTTACCCCCCCACTATGATGTAACCACATGTCTCCTTCTTACCCCCCCCCACTATGATGTAACCCCATGTCTCCTTCTAACCCCCCCACTATGATGTAACCCCATGTCTCCTTCTAACCCCCCCACTATGATATAAACCCATGTCTCCTTCTTACCCCCCCATTATGATGTAACCCCATATCTCCTTCTTACCCCCCCACTATGATATAACCCCATGTCTCCTTACCCCCCCCCCCCCCATTATGATGTAACCCCATGTCTCCTTCTAACCCCCCCCCCACTATTATGTAACCCCATGTCTCCTTCTTACCCCCCCCCCCCCCTACTATGATGTAACCCCATGTTTCCTTCTTACCCCCCCACTATGATGTAACGCCATGTCTCCTTCTTACCCCCCCCCACTATGATGTAACCCCATGTCTCTTTCTTACCCCCCCACTATGATGTAACCCCATGTCTCCTTCTTACTCCCCCGCTATGATGTAACCCCATGTCTTCTTCTCTCCCTTCCCCCCCCCCTCCCCACTGTCAAACAGAAGCAAGACGTTCTCAACCAAGTAAGCCACAGCCCCTGTTGGGGGTCTGCATGGTCTGTGGTTTCTGTGTCTTACTCTACAGACTGCACGTAACATACTGAACCCTGTATCATCAGAGACACCAACCCAACCCGCTGTCACCACCAGTCAGAGGGCACAGGTTAAAGATTAGGGGTCAGGTCCAGTGCTGATTTTTGTGTCTAACATACTGCATGTAACATACATAACTCAATCCCATCAGAGACGTTTGTAACATGACGTACTGCGGTACCAATAATGCTCTCTCACCCAATTCCAGGTCAAAGGTCAGGGTTCAGGGTTCAGGTCCCATGCTACTTTCTGATGCTCAACTTACCAACATGT